>NW_022196906.1:91741684-91818941 GCF_008632895.1 Mastomys coucha | reverse complement strand
AAATGAATTTGAGAATTGCTCTTTCCATGTCTTTGAAGAATTGTGTTGAAATTTTGATGGGGATTGCATTCAATCTATAGATTGCCTTTGGTAGGATGGCCATTTTTACTATGTTAATTTTGCCAATCCATGACTATCGGTGATCTCTCCATTTTCTGAGATCTTCTTCAATTTCTTAAGAGACTTGAAATTATTGTCATACAGGTCTTTCACTTGTTTGGTTAGAATTACCCCAAGATATTTTATATTATTTGTGGCTGTTGTGAAGGGAATTGTTTCCCTAATTTCTTTCTCAGCTTGTTTATCCTTTGTGTAAAGGAAGGCTACTGATTTGAGTTAATTTTATATCTGGCCACTTTGCTGAAGTTGATTATCAGCTGGAGAAGTTCTCTGGTAGAATTTTTGGGGTCACTTATGTATACTATCATCTGCAAGTAGTGATACCTTTATTTCTTCTTTACCAATTTGTATCCCCTTGATCTCTTTTTGTTGTCTTATTGTTCTAGCTAATACTTCAAGTACTATATTGAATAGATATGGGGAGAGTGGGCATCCTTGTCCCCGATTTCAGTGGGATTGCTTCAAGTATGTTTCCATTTAATTTGATATTGGCTGTTGGTTTGCAGTAAATTGCTTTTATTATCCTTAAGTATGAGCCTTGAATTTCTGATCTCTCCAATACTTTTAACAAGAAGGAGTGTTGTATTTTGTCATGTGATTTTTCTGCATCTAAGGAGTTGGTCATGTGATTTTTTCTTTTAGTTTGTTTATATAGTGGATTATGTTAATGGATTTTCATATATTAAACCAACCTTGCATTCCTGGGATGAAGCCTACTTGATTGTGGTGGGTGATCATTTTAATGTGTTCTTGGATTCAGTTTGCAAGAATTTTATTGAGTATTTTTTATATTGATATTTATAAGTGAGATTGGTCTGAAGTTCTTTTTTGGTTGGGTCCTTGTGTGGTTTAGGTATCAGAGTAATTGAGGCTTCATAGAACGAGTTAGGTAGTGTTCCTTCTGCTTCTATTTTGTGGAATAGTTTGAGGAAAATTGGTATCAGGTTTTCTTTGAAGGTCTGATAGAGTTCTGCACTAAATCCATCTGGCCCTGGGCTTTTTTTGGTTGGAAGGTTTTTAATAGTGATTAAAAACCTATTTCCTTGTGTGATATTGGCCTGTTTAGATAGTTTACCTGCTCTTAATTTAACTTTGGTATGTGGCATCTGTCTAGAAAACCATCCATTTCATCTAGATTATCCAGTTTTGTTGAGTATAGACTTTAATAGTAGGATCTGATGATTTTTTGAATTTCTTCCATTTCTGTTGCTATGTCTCCATTTTTATTTCTGATTTTGTTAATTTGGATACTGCCTCTGGGCCCTTTAGTTAGTTTGGCTAGGGGTTTATCTACCTTGTTGATATTCTCAAAGAGCAAGCCTTTGGTTTTGTTGATTCTTTTTATTATTTTCTTTGTTTCTATTTGGTTGATTTCAGCCCTTAGTTTGATTATTTCCTGTCTTCTACTCCTCTTGGGTGAGTTTGCTTCTTTTTGTTCTAGAGCTTTCAGGTGTGTTGTTAAGTTGTTAGTGTTAGGTCTCTCCAGTTTCTTTACCAGGGCACTTAGTGCTATGAACTTTCATCTCAGCTCTGCTTTCATTGTGTCCCATAAGTTTGGATATGATGTGTCTACATTTTCATTAAATTCCAGGAAGTCTTTAATTTCTTTCTTTATTTCTTCCCTGACCAAGTTGTCATTGAGTAGAGAATTGCTCAGTTTCCATGTGTATGTGGGCTTTCTATAGTTTTTGCTGTTACTGAAGACCAGCTTCAGGCCATGGTGATTTGATAGGATGCATGGTATTATTTCAATCTTCTTGTATCTGTTGAGAGTTGTTTTGTGACGAATTATATGGTCAATTTTGGAGAAGGCACCATGAGGTGCTGAGAAGGTGTATTCTTTTGTTTTAGGGTGAAATGTTCTGTAGATATCTGTTAAATCCATTTGGTTTGTAACCTCTCTTAGTTTCACTGTGTCTCTGTTTAGTTTCTGTTTCAATGACCTGTCTGTTGGTGAGAGTGGGGTGTTGAAATCTCCCACTATTATCGTGTGGGGTTCAATGTGTGTTTTGAGTTTTAGTAAAGTTTCTTTTATGAATTTGGGTGCTCTTGCATTTGGGGCATAGATGTTCAGAATTGAGACTTTCTCTTGGTGGATTTTCCCCTTGATGAATATGAAGTGTCCTTCTTTGCCATGCTTGATAACTTTTGGTTGAAAGTCTATTTATCAGGATGGCAACTCCTACTTGTTTCCTGGGACTGTTTGCTTGGAAGACCCTTTTCCGTCCTTTTACTCTGAGATAGTGCCTGTCTTTGTTATTGAGGTGCGTTTCTTATATTCAGCAAAATGCTGGATCTTGTTTGCGTATCTAGTCTGATAACTTATGTCTTTTTATAGGTGAGTTGACTCCATTAATATTGAGAGATATTAAAGAGTGATGACTGTTGGTTCCTGATATGTTTGTTTTTGTAGGTGGCTTTATGTGCTTATAGCTCTCTGCTTTTGACTTTGTTCTGAGATGCTTAATTTCTTGTCCTGGTGCAGGCATCTTCCCTTGTGTTGGAGTTTTCCTTCCAGGATCATTTGTAGGGCTGAATTGGTAGATAGGTATTGTTCGAATTTGGTTTTGCCCTGGAATACTTTGATTTCTCCATCTATGTTGATTGAGAGTTTTGCTGGGTATAGTAGCCTGGGCTGGTATTTGTGTTCTCTTAGAGTCTGCATGATCTCTGACCAGGCTCTTCTGGCTTTCATAGTCTCTGTTGAAAAGTCTGGTGTAATTCTGATAGGTCTACCTTTGTATGTTACTTGGTCTTTTTCCCTTGCATTTTTAATATTCTTTCTTTGCGCTGTGCATTTAGTGTTTTGATAATTATGTGACAAGAAGAATTTCTTTTCTGATCCCATTTATTTGGTGTTCTATAGGCTTCTTGTACTTTTATGTCCATCTCTTTCTTTAGGTTGGGGAAGTTTTTCTTCTATGATTTTGTTGAAGACATTTTCAGGTCCTTTGAGCTGGGAATCTTTGTTCTCCTCTATTCCAATTATTCTTAGATTTGGTCTTTAAATTGTGTCCTGAATTTCCTGGATACTTTGGATTAGGAGTTGTTTATGTTTTGAATTTTCTTTGACAGTTGTGTCAGTGTCTCCTACCGTATCTTTTACACCTGAGATTCTCCCTTCTATTTCTTGCATTCTGTTGGTAATACTTACATCTGTAATTCTTTCCTCTTTCCTAGGTTTTTCCATTTCTCTTTCCTAGGTTTTCCATTTCTAGGTTTGCCTCCATTTGTGTTTTCTTTATTGTTTCTACTTCCACTTTTAGGTCTTGGATCACTTTATTCAATTCCTTCACCTGTTTACCTGTGTTTTCCTGTATTTCTTTCAGTGAGTTATTGATATCCTCTTTAAAGGACTCTATTATCTTCATGAGATAGAATTTTAGGACAGATTCCTGATTTTCAGGTATGTTGATGTATTCAGGGCTTGCTGTGGTGGGAGAACTGGATTCTGATGATGCCTACATATTTTGGCTTCTGTTGCTTATGGTCTTGCGCTTGCCTTTTGCCATCTGGATATCCCTGGTGTTTGTTGGTCTGGGTGACTGTATGGAGTCTGCCTCTTTTGTCCCTGGGTTGCTTCAGGTCTCCTGGTAGGCCTGTGGCCCTGGATGTATCTGACCACCTGTGGGACCTTCCAACTGGGGGCTCTTCACAGGGGCAGAGAAGCTGCTGATCTGTTGCCCTGACTGCAGTAGATCTCCTGGGAGGTCTTCAGACAACTTCTCTGAGTGCAGAGGGTCCTCAACTGTTCTGAATGCAGCGAGTCTTCTAGGATGGATCAGGATATGGAGTCTTCATGGGAGAAGACCAACTAGGGGTCTGTCCCAGCAGCAAGGACCAGGCTGAAGGGGTCGTATCATCATTTCTTATATTTTTATTACTGGTCTGAAGAGGTATCAAATGCTCAGGGTGAACTTACTGAGCACAGTAGGCCAATTAACAAATATAATATAAAATGAATTGTATTTATTTTACACTGATGCAATCATAAAATTTAATATTTTATTTATTTATTTATTTATTTATTTATTTATTTATTTATTTATTTATAATGGAGAGAGTGGCCCAAAAAGTCAGAAGTGCTTAGGGATGTCCCACAATGCTATAGTCAGAATCTGCTTCAATATATATTAGTCAGCAGACCCATCTTTGGGGTAACTGGACTATGATGTCTCCAGAATAGGAGTTTGCAGGAGCTTAGGGTAGAGTGTAGGCCCAATTGCCTAGCAAGAGCTTAGGAACCAGGACCTGGTCTTCCAAGACAAAGAAATCCTCCTGTCCTACCTAACATACTTTATGTATGCCACGTGAGTAAACCTTTCATAAATTTTCATACTTAATGTGAGCATTAAGGGATCTGGAAGAATAAAATCCATCAGAAAGAAAGAGGCACCATTTGACAAATAGACATTAGACATGAACAACTTAGAAAATGTGAACCATCCTTTTCTTGAGCGAGAGTCAATAGTTCTACCAAGATTGCTCTTGGCAAGGAAGTCCTGAGAATGGCAGCTCAACTCCTAGAATCTCTTCTAGCTACCTGATTTCCAAAGTAGAAGCCATCACTTTGTTTTTTTTAATTGGATATTTTCCTTATTTATATTTCAGACATTTTCCCCTTTTCAGGTCTTCCCTTTGGAACCCCCCATCCCATTCTCCCTCCACCTGCCTCTATGACGATGCTCCTCCACTGACCCACCCACCCACTCCCATCTTTCCACCCTGGCATTCCCCTACACTGGGGCATTGAGTGCTCTCAGGTCCAAAGGCCTCTCCCACTGATGTCCAACAAGGCCATCTTCTGCCATATATGAAGCCAGTGCCTTGGGTCCCTCCATGTGTATTCTTTAGTTGGTGGTCTAGTCCCTGGGAGCTCCAGGGGTCTGGCCTGTTGACACTGTTGCTCCCTCCATAGGGCTGCAAACCCCCTCAGCCCCTTCAGTCCCTTCTCCAACTCCTCCACTGGGGACCCTCGCTCTCAGTCCAATGGTTGGCTGTGAGCATCCACCTCTGTATTTGTCAGGCTCTGGCAGAGCCTCTCAGGAGACGTTCATATCAGGCTTCCATCAGCAAGCACTTCCCAGCATCCACAATAGTGTCTGGGTTTGGTGGCTGTATTTGGGATGGATCTCTGGATGGCCTTTCCTTCAGTCTCTGCCCCACACTTTGTCTTCATATTTCCTCCTGTGAGTATTTTAACCCTTTCCACTGTGCCTCTTTCATTCCCACAGGGAGAAGAGGGAAGTAATTTCAAGATGTCGTGGCCTGGTTCCATCCAAGGTGCCCTTTCCCAGGACACAGACCTTAAAAACTGGCAAGTCCGGTATGCTCATGGCATGTCACTTGAAATAGTGACACCATTTAGTGGTGCACTCACACATGGGGTCACACTTAGGAGTCTTTTCACTATTACCCAAGAAGGACTTTGCCATGGAACCTTCTTTCCATTTGAAGATATCTGGGTGACTCTTCAGCCCCTCCTGGCAATAATGCTAGTAACTAATATTTACAGAACATGTCTTGCATACTAAGGGCTTTCTTTACACATCTAACCCTGTTATGTTTGTTCAGTGTGTGCATATGTGCATACACAGAGTACCATATCACCCTAATGGATATTAGGATCTTAGAAGACAACTTGTGGAAGAATCTTTCTTTTCATTCTGTAGGGCCTGGGATCAACTTGATAGCCAAGGCTTTTACCCACTGAGGCATCTCAATGGTTCTCTTGTAGCAACCTTGTGGAGGTAATCTACAAAAAGATCTCGTTGAACATGCTTTATTATTTCATTTGTTATTTCAAAAGGCATTGAACTGTTATCAAACAGAAGTGGCATAGAAACAGCTGCTTTGTGGCTAATGTTCATCAAATCCTTACTACCCATCATGTGCCCATGCATGGATGCCCTATGGCATAGGTTCTGCTAGCATTTATGTTTTACAGCTGAGGAAGCAGAAGCAGGGTCTAGTGAAATAATTCACCAAAAGTCAAGTGTATTAAGCAGTGGAGTGAGCATTGAAAGTCCTGCAGCTTCCTCCAGAGCCACTGATGGACGTCTGGTATTCTTGCTGGCTGCCCACCCTCCTTTGTTTATGCCAAACTCTTGACTTGTATTTCAGCATCAGCGTCACCTCTTCATTCAGAGGTGCTGTCTCATGCTGGTCTGTCTATTCTTAGCCTTATTATTTCTTCTCCTTTCTCTTATTTCCTCTTTCACTGTCTCCTATGCTGAGTTTTATGTAAAAGAGTATGTCTTAGTTAGGGTTTTACTGCTGTGAACAGACACCATAACCAATGTAAGTCTTATAAAAGACAACATTTAGTTGTGGCTGGCTTACAGGTTCAGAAGTTTGGTCTAGTACCATCAAGGCCGGGACATTGAACATCCAGGCATGCATGGTGCAGGAGGAGCTGAGAGTTCTAGATCTTCATCTCAAGGCTGCTAGTGGAAGACTGATTTCTAGACAGCTAGGGTGAGGGTCTTAAGCCCTTTCCTACAGTGAACATCTACTCCAAAAGGCCATACCTCCTAATAGGGTCACTCCCTGAGCCAAGCATATACAAATCATTACAGAGTAGATGGCACAAAATTGTTAGAGCCCAAATGGAGCCCCGGTGTCAGATCCTAACAAGAACTATAATTAGAAGGGACTGTGGAGATGATCTTACATGGATATGGATAAAAATAAACAATGTCACAATAGAATCTTCCAGAACTGTCACACTGCACGAGAGTACCCAGCCTTATACAATAGCTACATCTATAAGGACATTTGCCCAACAATTGCTTGTTCAACCTTGGACTGACACCATCCCTATTATTGATCCACATAACCATGATAATTGTTTCAAAGTAAATTATGGAACCCTCCCCTTCCAAAAACCCCTGTCTTCATTTCCCTCCTTGAACATACCCATAATTTACCGTGACATGCCTACTCCCATGGCAATGTTCATTCCTGATTAAATCCATTATCTTCAGAGAATCTTTGTTTGTTATTCAGTTGACAATAGGGATGTCTCTTTAAAAATGTCTAGAGGTTCTAATTTGTATAAAAAGTAATGTCCCATAAAATCCATCCTGGTTCTGACTTTTCCCATTCAAATCTATGCTTTTAAATCCATCCATGTTGATTTATGTGTATCTAGTCCACAGCTTCTCACTGTTGCCTGGCATTTCATTCTCCAGTACATTTCACTTAATTGCCATCCCAATGATGGATCCCTGAGCTTAATCTCCTACTATTAGAACTAATAACACCATTGGTAAACATCCTCATACAGGTTCCCTTACAAGATGTGGACCGTTTCTGGGGTATGTAAGTGGAAATAGAATTTTGCTACTTCTGTAAGAGGTACATTATTTTCTTTAAGTGATATCAGTATATTTTGATTTTTTAAAACCCCCCTTTTCTGGTCTTACAACATAAGCAAAGACCTTCTCTGTCTTGTTTAATGGGGCTTCAGACAGCTGAGGCTACTTCTTCGCTGTTGTGTAGTAAGTCTTGATGGAGTCAGCCCTTCCCTCCTCTTGTAGACTTGACAGGTAATAGTTTCTGGGGTCACGAGTAACCTTTTCCTCCAGTAAGGTTTAGTTGTACTTTATTTTTGAAAGCTTACTATTTTATAGTGGGGATAGCTAAAATCCAGCTCTTGATTTTTAAAACATTGGCATCCCTTACATCTAAATAGCATACGAGCTTTACCAAAGACCCAAGGAGAGGTCAGTGGGTAAAAAAACCAGCAAAGCACAAGATACAACCATCTTGCCTCCAGGGTGATATATAGCAGTTCTCACTTGAGCATAGATGTTGCTCTAGTTCTTTTTATATTCTTAGAGCAAAGTGAAGTTCTTGGATTAAGTGCATATTTGGGTGAATTTGAGTGCTTAGGCATCGACCAGCCAGAAAGCAGTTTGGCATCGGGAGTCTATGTGCACTGTACACTATACACTGTGCACTGTACACCATTTTATTTATTTATTTCAAAAAGTTTTTAGCAAAGCCTCTCATCCTCATAAGGAAAATGTGCATTTGAAACCTCGGCAGTTTCAATGATGCCAGCGTGGCTTCATGACTGTAAGCTGCAGGAAACAAAAGAATGGATTCTCAGTGACAACAGATCATCCAGCAGACAGAGCCGGAAGAAGGAAACAATGGTGATAGTCTACCTCCCAAGTCTGTAATGAGCACCTGAGCCCATGCGCTTAGAAAGGAAAACAAGATATATGTGGCTCAGTCTTGGACGTGTTTCTGCTGGCAACTGCCTGGTCATTGCTTTGGGTGTGTGCACGGTAGCACATCTCAGTGTGTTTCAGGGGATGGTGTTTCTGGGGGAGAACGGCTCACTTTATGACTAGATCAACTAGCACATTCAATTTAGGCTCAGTCTCCCACATCTCAGGTGTTGGACCAAAGGCACTGAATTCCTTGCCATGGCTGGGCAGCCATGGCCTTTCATCCAACTGCTATTAAAATTCTCATTCCCACCTGGAAACCCCAAGGGCAGACAGTACTGTCCACATTCCCGTCTGCACCCGGATCTTCTGAGACCTATCACAATTTCCCATCAAAGCTCTGTTTACATCATTCTAGGTTTTAGCTAGTCTGCTCTTCAAAGCTTTTCCAAAATCCCCCTGCAAACTAATTCATAAGGCATCAAAATCCTCCTGCAAACCAATCCAGAAGGCACTTATATATTGTCAGGCAAGACAGTTATAGCAGAGATCACTCCACTTCTTGGTAGCAATTTTCTCTGATAGCTTTCCATTACTGCAACAAATGCCTGCTGTAATCAGCTTATAAAAAGAAAAGGTTTTCCTTGGCTTCCAATTTTGAAGTTTCAGTCCATGACCAGATGGCCAGCCATATTACTTTGGGCCTGCACTGACATATCTCATTATGGCTGTGTGGGTGTGGGTGTCACTATGTGGTGGAGCCAAATGTTTAATGATTACCTTAGGGCAGAGAAAGAGAGAGAGAGAGAGAGAGAGAGAGAGAGAGAGAGAGAGAGAGAGAGAGAGAGAGAGAGAGAGAGAGAGAGAGAGAGGGAGATTTACATCAACTTTCCAAGTGTCATGAAATTTCAATCTTCCACCAAACTTCACCTTGAAATCATAGAGAAAAAGCTTTCCCGGAAAGAAAGCGTCCACCTCAAGTCAGTTCCAAATGAAACGATGCAGCTCACTAACTTTTGCAACTCTTCGATGGGAAGGGGAAGCCAAGACCCCTAATCCTGATCATATTCCTATGAAAGATTCTTACAAATATGACTGAAAAGGATACTATTTAATTTTATTGAGCACTCCACAAAATTCTTTGTCCATTTTACATCCTTGGGCACAGCTGGTGGCTGCCCCATTGAACAGGTCTCTACCTGATTAACTGGCTTTCAGCCTGTGTGCTAGCCCCCCCTCCCCCTGATTAACTGGCTTTCAGCCTGTGTGGTATCCCCACCACCACCACCTCAGTTCTTCCCTCAGAAGCCCAAGTCTCCTCCTCCGTCTTCCCTTACTAGTTCTGGTCCTGCTCTGGGTCTCATAGCAGCATTTCTGAGCATCAAGCCCAGGCTCCCTTGCACAGGGAAAACAGGAAGAGCCTCATTTCTACTAGTGGATCCTGCATGACAGGGTATGTGGAGGGAAACTGGGGACCCCAGGAACAGTGAGTTCCTAGGTGTCCTCTTTCAACAGAACCTGTTCCTACACATTGTTAATCTGAGTAATAGATTCATCTTTTGAGCATATTGGGGCAGTTTTTCTTATATGCCACAGCTACAAGCTTCTTCCTTGAAGTTGAGAGGTGACATGGAGTAGAATCAGGAAAGGGGATCTTAGATGGCCCAGGAGAGACCGTTGGGACACATGTGACTCTCATCCACCACATAAATTACATGCAGTCTGAAGCTTTGCTCTTAGAGACAAATGGCAGGGATTATTATTTGGGTAACACTAAACAATCAACCAGATGTTTCCAAATCTCCTGCCTCAAGGTCTGGGCTATTGTGATGTTTATATTTCATCTTACTAGGTCCTGTGGATCTGAATAAATGCATTCTGGAGAAGTCTTTGAACAAACACTGAAGATGCCAGAAACCCTGGCTGTTGGCCCAGACAGAGTCCAGCAGAGGTGGGGTTTGCACTGGATCTACATGCTCGTTTCCTTATTAAATTCAAACATTCATTGAGGATATCGAAGTGAAGTTTTTACCAAAATCCAAACAAGACATGAAATTGGAAAAATACGGGAGACAGATATATTTTTGATAATACTGTAGCCTTCGGGGGACTCTCTAGGGCTTTAAATAGGGGTTATTGAGAAAGCGCTGCAGAGTCTACTGAGAATGCATTCCGTTCCTGGCCTCTCATGCTCCTGTTCCCAAGGGTCAGTGGGCAGCAAGCTATAATTACCCCACAAGTGGTTTTAATGACACAGGAGAGAATTCTGAAATCTTAGGTTGGACTGAATAGGCGCCTGTCTTCACTTGGGTGTGGTTCACAAATCTAGTTTTCTCCAGATAAAAACAGTCTTGAGAATTCCCGAGAGATGAGATTTCCTGAAGATGGAAATAGTTGTTATCTATTTTAAACAGCATGTAACCCTGGTCTTAAAGACCCCCCTCTTCCCCATCCGTCCTCTCTTTATGTGCTTAGACTTCTGAGGCAGAGATATAAAGGGTGTTTTCCATGTTACTTGGGCAAGTTTCCCTGTGAGCCTCTCTAACAGGTGTCCTCTCTGTCTCTGTCGCCACCTCTGCCCCTCTGTGTGTCTCTCTTTGTCAGTTTCTCTCTCTGTCTCCCTCTCTGTGTCTGTTTGTCTCTGTGTGTGCATGTGTGTGTGTGTGTGTGTGTGTGTGTGTGTGTGTGTGTGTGTGTGTCTGTGTCTGTGTTAGACAGGAAGTGTGTTTGGGGAGGTGGCAGTCACATCTAATCCAAACTATCCCTAGGTACCCTCAGCCTCTTGACTCTCCTACGATGAGGCCGATTAAGTTAACTCTGCCACGGGGGCTCTAGGAAGAGATGGCAGAGCAAGCAGATATTGTAGCCTGGCTTTCTAGTCTTCAGTGCCCTCCTGTAGGCCTGTTCCATCTGGAGCAAACACTGGCTAGGCTGCTTTTCCCCAAGAACCAGCAGAGGGAGCAGGGAACAGAAGCCAAGCTCATCCAAAGGCCTCAGATGGAGCATTAGCAATTCTGATGTCCATCTGTTTCTCTCTGATTCCGACACCAAACAAGTAAGAAAGGGCCCTCCTTAAATCTGTAGGCGGATTTATGTCCTGATCAGAGGACTTTGATCTCTCTTGGATTCCACACTTTGAATAGTGAGCTTCCTACAAAATTGCTATGAAGAGCAATCAGGTGCACAGGTTCTTATTGTGAGTCCTCCACATAAGGAAAACACCTAGGGAGGAAGGTGGCCTCTTAAGAAAGTGACCATTTGTTGAGAGATGATTTCAAGGACCAATCTGAACGGAGCCAGGTGGGAGAGACTTGGGTGCTTACCAGAAGAACAGGTTAGACATTAGGATGGACCTTTTGGCTGGTAAGGGGAGTCAGCATGGGGAGAGCTTGAGGAAATGCTAGAGAGGAAAATCTCCTTTTCATGGTCACCTGTTTTCTTTCCGCTTACGGTATAATCTATAGTGTAGATGTAGAGTGACACAAGTTGTACTCACACAGTTGAGGCTACTGACTGGGGAGACACCCACGTGTTGCCACCCAGACCAAGATATTGACCATTTCTAGCACCCCCCCAACTTCCTCTGTGTCACTTTCCAGCTGGTATTAGTGTCCCAAGGTCATCACCTTACTGATATCTGCCACCGTTGACATTTGGCCAGTTGCCGCATTCATTGGCATGCTCACTTTTGGGTTTGTTTGTCAATGTTGTGTTGGGCAGTAACCGTTCCTTCTTTCTTGAGGCTGGATAGCATGCCACAGTGTTGGGGCAAGTGGCCGGGGCCACCAGAGAGAAGAATTGGTAATGTTGAAGCAAGTCAAAAACCCCAGTAAATCTCATAACTGAGAATACCAGGCATTGGAATCAGCTCCCAGCCAGATTCTGCCTGTCCTGGAACACATACCCATGACACTCTTCTGAGAGGACCATGACAGCTGGTCATGTAGCATAAAAACCTAGAGTTCTCCGTGCTAATGAGGTATCTAGATAGGCCCTGAGTGTTCAGCCAATGAGCTTCCCTTTCTGGCCATTCCTTCCTGTAAAAGGTATTTAATCCCTGGTTCACCCTCAGTAAGATGTATGCATTCACATCTGCCATCAAATAAAGCGGTTAGGACGAGCAAGGACCATCTCCTTTGTCAAGGATAGCCACAGGGGAAGGCCTTTGTCCTAAAGAGCTGCACCTAAATCTTCTGCAGAAGGTCTTCTCTCTTTCAGCCACTCAGTACTCTCCGCACTCACTCAGGGCCAAGTCAGATTCTGCCCCATCTTAGGCTCAGGCATCTCCCTTCCTGCCTGGCACGTAGGGCAAGGGCTGACCCGCAGACCACCGCTCTCAACTTCTCTAGTTGCCCAGCAGCATCTGGGTACACAGGAGATTGAGAACTACAGCATCTGCCCAAGTCCTGGCTGTTTCTCAAGGGGGAAAAGACAGGCTGGGACCCCTATCTTAGAGTGTATGCTGCCTTCACCGAGCAGCATGCCGATGTCACTCCTGGCATCCCAGCACTGAGGCAGACATGCAGCCTGACACCACAGCCTGCATGTACTGCAGTGCTTGTCTATTCTTCTAAACAGTAAATTATTGACTTTTGATCAGTTCTTGACTATCATAAATGGAGCTACTGTGAACATGCGTTCTTGTGTAGGTCTCTGTGAGGACATGTACGCTCTCTGTTGAATATGTATTAAGAAATAAAAGCCACAGTTTATAGGACATGTTTCTGTGTAGCATTAGCCAAATCTGCTTAACAGTTTGGATAAGTGTTGAAACAATTTTTCCTCCTGCAAACAGTGAGGGGTCGTGTTGGATCCTGCTAATTAAAGGTTGCCGTCCTCCATGTCTGGACAGCTCTCTTGAGCTCATGCAAGGTAGAAGACTCCCTTTGCTCGGGGGTGGGGCACTTCCTCTTCTCTGCCTGATCTTGGGAGCCTGACCCCAATATCCTCTACGTGCAGAATGTCACAGCTGTGGTGAGATTACAGGTCCGGCTTCCTTTGTCCCAGTAAGAACCTGTCCAGCAAGCACCTAGAATTCCTGGAATGGCTCTCCATGGAAATGAGGCATTCTTCTGTACCCTAAGCTCTGGGCAATGATACTTATCCAGCACGGAAATCCCTACCCTCTTCCTCCAAAGTGTATAGCTGATTCGCCTGGAATGAGGTTGAGCTGCCTCTCTGAAGCTGATCCTGATAGTCCATCATTTTCTCCCTATTCAGGGGCCATCTGAACCCTGTCCTTCAACTCTGCTCCCTTTGTGTTCATGGGCCAGTAGCCAATGGCCCCTGGGGAGAAGGGAGGACCACAGTTGTGATGGAGAACTTTGAGGCTAGCAACCTTTGGCTACGTCACTAGCTTCATGCTACAGCTTTTTACACATTTTCCTGTAGGCTCCACTTAAGCCAACCTATTGCCCTGGGCATGGCCGAGGTCATGTTAGGGGGTTAACAGAACAGGATGTTGAGTATAGATGGAATTTATGGTCAGCAGCAGTGCATAGCCAATTCTGTGGATAAGTGGCACTTGTTGCTCTTGACTTGCAGCTCTGCTAGGCTTGTCATGTAGTGGCTGATACAACTTACTGAACTCTTATCAGGGTCCACTGTCCCCTCCAAACTTCAAAATAATGCAGTGTGATAGATAACATTATTCTTGTTTGGGAACTGAGAAAGCCTCTACCATGTTAGCACACCCCAGGCATACAGCTAGCAGGGAGAAGAGCTGGAGCTCATAGCCTTGTCTAAGTACAGATTTCATTCTCTTTCACTTTGCTATGCCATTTATTCTTTAGTAATTCATATTTTAGAAAAATCACAAAGTATATGTGTTGGCTAGTCTTGCTTTTTGTTTTTTGTTTTTTTTTTTTTTGTTTTTCGAGACAGGGTTTCTCTGTGTAGCCCCGACTGTTCTGGAACTCACTCTGTAGACCAGGCTGGCCACTCAGAAATCTGCCTGTCTCTGCCTCCCAAGTGCTGGGATTAAAGGCATGCGCCACCACCGCCCGGCATATTGGCTAGTCTTAATGTCACTTGACACAAGCTAGAGTTCTGAAAGGATATAACCTCAAGTGAGAAAATGCCTCCTCCTTCCTCCATAAGATCCAGCTGTAAGGCATTTTTTTAAAATTAGCAATTGACGGGAGAGGATCCAGCCCATTGTGAGTGGTGCCAAACCTAGGTAAGGTTGTCCTGTGTTCTTTACCCAGGCAGGTTGAACAAACCATGAGAAATAAGCCAGTAAGCAGCACCCCTCCATGGCCTCTGCATCAGCTCCTGACCCCAGGTTCTTGCCCTATTTGAATTCCTGTCCTGACTTCCTTCAGTGATGATGATCAGCAATGTGGAAGTATAAGCCAGATAAACCCCTTCCTCCTCAACTTGCTTTGTGATCATGAAGTTTCCTTGCAGCAATAGAAACCCCAATATGACAGAATACAAATAGAAACACAAAGAAGAGAAAGACGTGGCTGCAGCTGCTGTTCCATCCATCTCTTTCTTTTGAGATACCCACCGTTAGCACTATGTGCTTTCTGAGAATACTTGTGTGTTTATACACATCGACATTCCGAATGGCTTCCTCTGCCTTGTGCCATGCTTTCCTCATGCAACAATCTCCAGTTGTCCTGAAATTCTCCAGTTGAGAATGAGCAATGGCCACTCTACCCCCATCCCCTAGCTATATTGTGCCATTTCGTTGTTCCCTTGATGGACATTTAAGTTGTTCCTAATTATTTGTCTTTGTGACCAATATGGTCACACTTTCAACATGGTGGTATATCTATATGGTAAATATCTAGAGGTGAGGATGCTGCTGCACTTCTTAAGTTCAATTGTAACAAACCTGCCCTCCATGGGAATCAACCACAGAGAAATCCAGGAGAGAGACACCTGAGAGCATGTAGATATTTCACCAGCACACTGGCAGATCCAGTGTGTTCCATTTGCTCACTGTGAATGGAAGAATTCTGTCTCCTGCAAAGATGGCAGGTAGTTCCCATGGTGGCTGTAAGCTCCCCCCACATACTTCTCAGCACCACGGATGTCCCTTTAATTCTCTCTGCTTTGGTTCTGGTAGGAAGAACTTCCAGGCTTGACAATGAGGTTGAAGATGGGAAGTTCCTTTTCACCTTTGTCTACGTAGTTGAGTTGTGGCAGCTGAAGGTTGTCCAGTGTGTTTCTCATGCCCATGGTCAGGCTCCTGACAAAAGCAACTCAAGGGAAGAAACGTTCATTTTGGTTCATGGTTCCAGTAGAGGTTTGGTCTATGGTGGTTCATGGTGGGAATGCCATGAAAGGGAGAGTGCCTATGTTAGTGGGGGCAGTAGCCTCTGGGGATCCTCACATGCAAGCTCTACAGGAGGCAGAGAGCAAGTCCAAAAGCAGGGTCAGACTATAACCTTTAAATCATAGAGTGACCTATCTTTCCTAGCAGGCCCCATATCCTGAAACTTCGGCAGCTTCCTGAAGCCACTTATTGAGGATAAAGTGTTCAAATACAGGAGCCTGTGCAGGACCTTTCAGACTCAAGCCCTAATAGTGGGTGACTTGAGTTTAGTTATCACCATGTGCAACAGACACCTTTATCAGAGGTTCACAAGAATATTGTTCTTGTACCTTTCCTCCTTAGGCATTTCCCATCCACCTGTCTCCTTTCTTCCTTTTTTTGTGTAGTACCAGAGACTGAACCCAGGCCCTTGGAATTGCCAGAGAAGTGCTCTGTTAACCCTCAGCCCCACCTTATACCATAAAACAAAACTCATGTTGAAATTCCCATGAAAGGAAATGTAAAATCTCAACAATATTGTTAGAAGAGAATCCAGTGGGAGGGACCAGATGTGGACAACAATGGACGCACCACTAACTGTCTGAGATGAAGATCAAGAGCTAGGTGGAGAGCCCCTCAGTGAGAGGCAGGGATGCTTGCTGTCTCCATCCCCAGGCAGTATTGGAAGAGAAGAGCCTTTTCCAGGAGAAAGGGATTGTGCCAACCATGGGCTCCATTTACATTTTATCGACTTATTAAAATGAGAGCCAAATGTTTCATTCCTCTCAATTACATTTATTAAAGGAAACTAAAATCTTCTGAGGGCGAGGCTTATTAGAGCATATGGTCAACAGTCAGCCGTCGAGAGCCTGAGGCTGAGGATCATGAGAAGACAAGAGGTTGGGTTGTTAATAAACATTTGGAGGGCTTTTTCTGCCCTCCTAACAATTAAATAAAACAACTTCCTTCTTATGTGGAAGAACAGCCCCATTTAAACCAGAAAACCTAAGGAAAAACCAGACATAATCTAAGAGCTTCAGCAGTATCTACAACTGTGGACTTCAGTACGAATTAACCTTGTCCTGAAATTCTCTGTAGCTTTGGATTTATTTCTTGGTGGTTCTAATAAGTTTTCTGGGGATGGTTATGGATATTGGGGTCCATGAAAGACCCTACCAGTACTTGGTTCATGGACAAGGAAGCTGAATCTCTAAAACATCAAGTAGATGCCATGGTAATCATCTACAGAAGAGTTCAAATGGTGACGGATGAACAGGGAGGTAGCCGATGGACTGGGCTTGCCAGAAAGCATTTTAGGATGCTTTGATCCTCTGGGCTTTGATCTAAAGAATGGGTGGGGTCTGACCATGTGACAAGGAGAGAGAAGTGATGGAGTCAGGGGACACCTGCTGATGTATGCAGGCAAGAGGAGATGAACCCTAAAGAGATCGAACATAGTAGCTTGACTTTACAGAAAGGATCATTTAGGATGATGGCAAATGAAGTTAGAAGTGGGCTTGAAGATTTGGGAGAAGATGCCTAAATCATTTTCTCGCTATATGCCTAGAGTGTATGGGAAAAAAGTTGTGTTTCTTTTTTTTCTTTTCTTTTTTGTCATTTCTCAGATAGCTAAGCATTTAGCAAATCTAGCACAAGACCATGAGGAGAGGTCAAAGGCGTTAAGATTTATCAGGATGTTATTAGAGTGATGGATGCTGATTTGTCTGCAGATTCTCCACTCTGCTGGGAGACAGGGGGAGGGGCTTCTGAAGACTGACATTCAGGATTTCTTTTAGCCATTATAGGGATGACAGAATGTTTTTCTTTGCTTCTTCCATTCCCTTCAGATGAGAATAAAACCTTGATCTTGTCCAAGTTTGGGATAGGATATTTTTTCTTTGTACGGCTTCTAGTTTTAAAGTTTCTCATGATCTTCTTGTTGCTGTGAACACATTCAGGACATAGCAAATTATCTTCCACTCCTGGTTTTGGGATAACACAGGCTGGTAACAGGGAGAGAAAATTCATCCTTTGGGTAGTATCTGGAACCTAGGTCTGACCAGCAAGAAATTGCAGGCGAACCCAGCCTTTCTTATCTGCTGGGAGCTGCCTGCCATGGACAACACACCATCTGAATCCAATGGCTTGTGGCAGGAAGCCTCTACATTAGAGGGAAGAGGATATCAATTCATAGACATTGACTGGACAGCTCTCATGGCAATTCTTGTCCAGGCTGCAAATGTGGACCCTTTAGATGAAGCTAGAATTTCCAGGATACCACTCTCCTGCTTCCTGCTTTGGCAGCTGCTTGGAGGTCCGATTCCTCTGAAGACTATCTTGCATTTCTTGAGACCCTGCTTCATTCTGACCTCACGAGATGTGTTGTGAATATAACATTCTTGTTTAGATTATAATGTCTCCAAAGTCTCAAATAAACTACAACTTTCTTGCCATCTGTACTCAAGTTTTGATAATGACACCACTCCTGAAGAGTGTTCAGGGACACATCATTAATAGGAAGCAGGGTGGGTGGAGGACAGGTGCTTGGTATGATTCTTGTTGGGTGTTTGATTTCCTCATGCCTCATCAAAGAACGGGCTGGTGACTTGAGGTCTGTGGTTGAACCATAGGATATTCTGTGGTTGGCTCCTCCGTAAATGGGGCCAGCATTAAAACCACACTTTCTTCATCCAAGTCTTTCTCAGATTGGTTCTTGTTGTAAGTCTCCAGGCTGAAGGACGACATTTTCAGCCAGGCTTGGGAGAAGACAAAGGCAGAAGTTGAATGGATGCTGACTTCTCTTATAGGTAAAATCCGAAGTGGTGTTTCCTAAAGATGCTCTGGTGATACAGAATGCTGTGGATCTTGAGCTAACTATTCTCCAAACATCTCCTGTCTTGTGCTTTGTGATCACCACTGGAGATCTGTACAAGAGAGTGTCAGCTCTCTCCAGGCTATGAAGAACTCCCTGTCTCACAAGGGAGATTTGGTTCAAGGTGGAAGCCAAGAAAGAGCAGTCAAGTGACAGAAGTCCTGGTGTGGAAGGATGAAAAGACATACCCTTGAATCAAGATATTTGTGGAAAATTTAGAATATACAAGGTGTCTTAGTGTCTTACTGCTGTGAACAGACATCGTGATCAAGGTAGCTCTTATTAGGACAACATTTAATTGGGGCTGGCTTACAGAGTCAGAGGTTCAGTCCATTATCAAGGCAGGGAGCATGGCAGTGTCTGGCAGGCACTGTGCAGGAGGAGCTGAGTTCTACATCTTCATCTGAAGGCTGATGTTAGGAGAAGACTGGCAACCAGGCAGCTAGGATGAGGATCTCAAAGCTCACCCCCACAGTGACACACTTCCTCCAACAAGGCCACACCTACTCTAGCACCTACTCCACAACTACTCCTTCCAATAGTTCCCAATAGTGTCACTACCTTGGTTAGGCATATTCAAACCACCACACGGATAGAATTTTTGAATAAGGAATTGAGAAATCACGAGTAGTGTTGGGATTCTGATACTAAAGTGGGGATTTCCACTATGCATTACGTATTAGATCCTCCCTGCGAACTCAATACATGGGTTTTCTCAACTCTAACATGGTTTGCCCATTCTTTCTTCTTCCTTGTCCTCATCCTCGTCCTCTTCCTCTTCCTCTTCCTCTTCCTCTTCCTCTTCCTCTTCCTCTTCCTCTTCTTCTTCTTCTTCTTCTTCTTCTTCTTCTTCTTCTTCTTCTCCTCCTCCTCCTCCTCCTCTTCCTCGTCCTTCTTCTCCTCCTCCTTCTTCTGTATGAACACAATTCTCTGCACAGTAGATTGGCAACTACCACACCACATGCCAGCTACATCAATCAGACTGCCAGTCTCCTGGGGATCAAAACTGCCCTAGCTGAGAATCATTGTCCCACAAGGTAGATGTACCATAAACCTCATATAAGTCCGAGGACAGTGAAGTGACTCCCTTAGTGTGATGTGGTTAGACAATGCTGGAAACAAGCTCCGAATCCAATCAGTGTGGCCAAGCAGCTTTGGGGGAGGCTGTTAAGGGTCATAAAGAGAATCATTCCAGCTAGGAACCGAGGAGAAAAGGCTGTTGAGCTGGAGATCCTGGAATGTAATTTTTGTCTGTACCTTTCTGAGTGGCAAGGTGTCAGTGCCCTACCCAGAAGGAAGAAACAACTGGCTAACTACAATTCTATCAGAATAACAACTCTGAATATTTAAACATTAAAGAAAACATTCTTTTTCTTACAATGCTAGGCTCTCATTTTAGAAGTGATTATTTAGTGTGCTTTGGATTAAAATGCATTTGGTGGATTAAAAGTTGATAAGCTAATAAAAACATGCTTTCCTGTAATTCTAGAGATGATGTTTGCTCTTCCCCAAATCAAATTCAGGCCTCATATGGCTTCTGTCACATCTATTGATCTGTTAGTTTGTCTCACATTGGAGTATTATAAACAAGATTTATAAGCCCAAACACCTGGTGAACCAGTTAAAAATCATGTTACTTCTCAGGGCATCTCTCTTTGCATGTTCCAACTGGCTTGACGCTGTTTCTGAGTATTCAATTATTTATTCAACAAAGTGATATTGCTAATTTGAGAGTGCTGAGTTTGGAGCCAGGGACATGGAGATAAGACAGCTCTGTACTCGAGAAGATGGAGTCTGATGATAGTCCAAAGTGAGCATGTGCACCAAGGAATTCTTCCAAAGACATCCTGAAAGTTATGGCAGGGCTTCTCTGCATGGAGTGTAGGCTGCTCCAGGAAGAAGACACAGAATATGCCAGGGAAGCATGGCAGCTTGAGATGTTAAGGATGCTGCATATCAGTCTGCAAGGGAGAAAATAGGTAAGGATCCCGGCAAGTTGTATCCTGCAGGGTTTCTGTTTTTTGGATTCCCAGTCCAGCACCACCTTCATGTGTCAAGTCCTCCTACAAAGCCTCTTCCAACACTGCCTGTCTCTCTTCCTTCTAGGATTTTCATGGACCTCATGGCCCAGAACCTTGTTTTGATAATTTAGCTTTTGTCAGTAGAAAGCATGTGCTTCCTGACATTCAGGAGGCTGGGTGCCAAGTTCAAGGCCTGTTTCTTAGATACTTTAACAAGACTCAATCTTTTAAAACCAGTTTTAAAAGCTCTCTCTCTCTCTCTCTCTCTCTCTCTCTCTCTCTCTCTCTCTCTCTGTGCGTGTGCGTGCGTGCGTGTGTGTGTGTGCGTGTGTGTGTGTGTGTGTGTGTGTGCATGCATGCTCGTGCGCGCGTGTGTGTGTGTGTGCGCGCGCGTGCATGTGCGTGTGCGTGTGTGTGTGTGCGTGTGTGTGTGTGTGTGTGTGTGTGTGTGTGTGTGTGTGTGTGTGTGTGTGTGGTGGGGTTCAGCTCAGTAGTAGAGCATTTGTCTTGCATTTGCAAGGCCCTAAGTTCAATTTCTAACAGCAAAGAAGTATAAGAGGAGGACGAGGAGGAAGTCGGGTTGAATGGAGAAGGGGAGTGGACCGGGAGAAAGTGCTGTTCCATCCTCAAACCTGATCCTCCTCCTTCTGTACCTTGTATCCTGTGGAATGATATCAACATAATTTCACATGTCATCTCAAAATTAGGCTGCATTCTAGAATTCATTCTTCCTCCCCAGTCATATCAGATATCAAGCCTGGTAGGGCATTCCATCAAATTATTTTGAGAACCTGAAGCTTCCTGTTCATCTGTCTTCATTGTTAGTTTGGGGATTCATTTTCTTTCACTGACAGAGTTAACCTTAATCACCATTCTTGTCTCACGGGAAGTCTCAATATCTTTTTAACCTCCAATCCTGACCTTGCCTTTCTTTGCTTATACCACTCAGCCAAATTTCCAAGGTAACATTTAAAATCTTTAAGTGAGACCTCAAAGCGCTTCATAGCTTCATTCTATTACTCTTCCTAATAATTTCTCAGTAATAGAGACCCTGCAATGCAGGGATTCTATGGAGCTTGATGAAATGAATCAAGTGCTTTGATTCTGTGAATATGACATGCAGTATGGTTTTAGCGTAGAGTAAGAATCTATGTTTTCCTGCACCTAGTCTGCTTGTTTTTCAGATTGACGGGGTCTAACCTGAGACCCTTCTCCATGTTCTGACACCACTTATTTTCTGTCCCTGAGACAAAAAGGTGAATTCCCTGTACTGTCAGCAGATCATTATCGAATGTTCTGCCTTATCTCTCAATAGATGCCAGGCATGCATGGCCTTCCTTTTATTAACAGGCTTTCCTGATCTCATAAAAAGGAGACTTAGAGCTTTATCCTAGTGTATTTGTGAGAAAATAGAGCACTAATAGATCTTTATTTGGTGCTAATAAATTGATGTAACCCAGCAATGTTTGTTGCACCATTTATTACTTGATTAACAACAACAGTATCTTATGCATTAGTACGTTTAAAATATAGAAAGTGCTTCCTCATGTGGCTTCTCATTTTTAATATTCTGTCTCTGAATATTCAGTCTGGTGGGACTGAAATATCAGCTGTCATTATCTGAGAGGCATTTCAGCGAGCGTCGAGTGGGTTCTTACCCCAGTGCCTATCAGACAGAGGTTGTGAAGTCTTTTTTGATTAACAATTTCTGTTTGTAACACTGAAGTTTCCAAAGTGTTCTCCTGTATTTTTTCTTTTCTTTTATTCAAAGAAAGTATTCAAATCCCACCTCTATTCCTTTGATTTCTTAACTTACTCCCAACACTTGAAAAATAATTTCAAATGATAGTAGCTAAGATTCCTTTTCTTTTGGGAACTTTAGAAAGATTAGTAAAACATACTGTCTCAGTGTTCAGCACCCTGGACAGTGACCAAACCGTTCCCCAACACTTTCTTTTTACCCAAGTCAATTCTTCAAATTCTTAGCTGAATTTCACTTTTGCTAGATGTGGTTTAAATGGTACATCTATATAGTTCTCACATGCCTTTAACTAAAAATTTTAATAATTCTCTGAGTGACCTAAGGGCATACTTGCTGTTCTTGGGTGTCACAAGATCATTTCAGCCCAGAGAACTCTGTCCAGTTTTTCATACTTTATCAACAACACAATGTTGGTGATAACACTTAGCCCAGAGTTGCTGCTATACATATTGAAGATTTATTTTATGTAATAGGTATACAATAGTCACTCACTTATTGAATTGTGAAGTTAATCAAAACATAGGGAAGAAATCAATATTGAATACAATGATGACCAAGGAATTAATCCATATAAAATTTTCAGTCTTAGTATATATAGCATAAAACATCACACTCTCTAGGACCTAATGTTGGTATTTAGTATATTAGTTGGTATTTAGTATTTTTTATATTGATAAAAAAGAAGTCCCCCAAGGACAAAACTCAACAATCTAGGATGTTGCAGACATTTTAATAAATGTTTATTGTGTCAAATTTCCTTTCAGAGTTTAGACAGAGCAATTTACAAAAAAATAGGCCACACAATTCTTTTAGGAATTGGTTCCCTAAGGGATGAGACAGGTCATAGTCTAGTAGACTGTGGGTTATTTATTGAGCAGTCATGAAATCCTCTTAAAATCTAAGAATCTCCTTTTGAATTTACCTTTTCATTTAAAATAAGCCTCTACAGATTCATAGGATATTGCAAAGTCAGTACAAAAGGCCCTGTGTCCTCAACACCCAATGCTCCAGAAACCTTGCAGGTTGTGATGGTAGAATAGTGTAAAATCTCAGTGCTGATAGCAGTACAGTATGTGTATATAGTTCTTCTTCTGAATCTTAACCTTGATTCTCTGAGAAAGTGGGGGAGGTGTTTCGGTAGAGGCAGTAGAAAGGCTGCCCCGAGCACACATTGGCTGAAGAGCAACTGGTTGGAGTTTGTCGGCCCCTCTCCTGCACAAGGGACCTCACAAGTGATGTCCAAGCAAGATGGCACATTATCCAGGATTGTTACACTCCTCAGGCATGGATTGTAGGTAGGACATTTCAGACCTTGGAGTTTCCAAATCCTGAAGTGAGTTTTGTTTTCCTGGCACTTGGACATTATTTTACCCCAGACTATAATTCTTTAATGGCTCACCAATCCTAGTCTGAACTTGGTGTCCTTATTGGGGTCATGGCCACAGTATTCCAAGAGCCCCATCTACACTTACTAGAAGGAACAAATGAAGAGCCAAGTGTGGCTGAAACACCCACCATGTAGGCCTGTTTATGAAGCTGCAAATAACCCTCTTACTGAGGTGTCGGCGATGGTATTTTATAGGGGTTTAGAACACCTCATAAAGGACTTTTATTTCAGCATGCTTAATTTTAAATAGGTCCTTAAACTGTAGGGCATCTAAATGCCAGTGTTCTTTGAATATATTTATATGCCTTCTTCAAGGAGAAAAGCAGCAGCAAGGACCACAACAGAGGGAAAGATGAGGAAGGACCTCAGAGCTTCCAATGGGGAGGGCTAGAGCCAAGTGAAGGTGTTCCTCTGACTAGGCAGGAATGTGCAGTCAAGGGCTGCGATTGTAGATGTAATCCTCATTCTGCAAATAACGTGGCAGTCATGAAGGCCAGCCTACCAATACGCAGCCGGTTTTGTGTGACTGTGGAAGGACCTGTGTGGGTCCAGAGCCTACTCTGTGCCAGATTCTTTAGTGCCTAATCTAATTTTCTACAACCAAGATAGATGGAGAGTTTATTTGACTGGCCTTTCCAAGGGGGCAGGACAGAGGCTCCATGTATGAGCAATAGATTCAGACATGGGCCTAGGACAAAAGAGTCTGATGTGCATTTGCTCTTGTGGATTCTCTAGGAATGCTTTCCCACCACACAACAGGGTAAGTAGATGGGAAGACCGTGCTTTGCAAAATAAGATCTTCATCATAGACGTGTGACCAGTGCCAAGTCTCTAGTGTTCGATCAGTGTTAACTCTCACTGTTACTTTATTATTTTGATTATCAAATACAGAGCACTTCCTGTGTTCAAAGCACCCTGCCAAGTACTTTGGGAATCTCAGCACTTTGATCATCAGGAGATAGGATCATTGTCACATTACAGATGGTGGATAATAGTTGAAGCACAGAGAAGTTAGCCACGTTATCCAAGGACACACAGCTAGGCCATGGCAAAGGCTGGGGCTCAACCCCAAACACCCTGGCTCTGTGGCCTCTTTTCTGAGCATTATTTTGTGATGTCTGAGTTTGTTGAGTGATCTGAGATGACTGTTCATACTGATGGGCTATCAATACCCCGAAGAATCTCACAGCTGAGCTTGCACTGGCCTTACCTGGAGAGGTATCAGATCACAACAAAGGGTATCACTCCCCAGATGTGATTCATTTAGAGGGACTAAGCTGAGTCTTGAGAGGGCATATTTATAACCGTTTCCTAGGTGAGGTTGATGCTGCTTCTCTGAGATGCATCTTGGAGCACTGTGGGGAAGGGGAGGCGAGGTCTGAGCTCTCCAACACCCAGCAGAGTGGGCTCTAAGAGCATGTCCAGAGCTCTGCCCTTTCATGTCTTCCCAACAGAGTGGTGTTCACCTCCTTTGACCCCTCACTTACTCCTGCTCTTCTTTCCCTGACCCTCTAGGCAATGGGACATTTACTGATGCTCTATGTAGCCCAGGGCCCCAATTATGAGTACGTGACTGGTGTATCCATGTAGACACATAGTCCTCATGTTCCCATATATGCAATTAATGGTCCCATATATGCAATTTAATATTCCAGGGCTGTTGTCTTGAAATTCACAATTGTTTATCTCCAAATTTGGGACCTATGTGGGACAATGGAGCATGTGGGAGTTGAACTTTGACTCATACCTGGTACCTTGCTGCCTCTCTAGTGTGGATTCTTAGCTGCCTACCCTCCACTTTCAAGGACTTTGCCTACTCTCCTCTCCTCTCCTCCCTATACAATTTAGGAGGAAGGAACAGATTGCCTTGCTAGGAGGAAGCCTGTGGTCTGGGACCACCTTCTGCCCCAAAAGGACCAGTTTCAGGTAGAGAGAGGGCTAGATTAGTGTCCCAGTGTGGGACATGTGGAAGCTGCTCTCATTCTGAGCCATCTGTGCCGTAGCACATTAGGAAAACCCTCACCAAGGCCTCTACTCAACTTAAATCCAGGAGCTGAACATGCCCTGATGTGGAGGATGCACATTGAGGATGGCCTGTTGACTGTGCATCGAGGCTGTCATTTGGTCTGTGGGGAGATCTGACTAACTTACTGGCTGTTAGGCAAAGCTTGGCATCCTCATTTTGCTCTGAGATGTGTGAACCGTGGTTTCCCTAATGAAACCTGTAGTTGGGCAGTCCTACACTATAGCTGTGGGGCCCACAGTCCTCAGAACTTTATGGCTCTTCTTTAAACCCCCAGCACAGTAGGTAGCAGACATTAAAGAAGGAATCACATTGTGTGGACTCTGTAGTTCTCTGTCTTTACAGTAGAAGATATGAAGGCGAGTGAGTCAAAATGAAGTCTCTAACTGGGGACTACCTGGACTAGGGATCATGAGGTCTTCTTTTGGGCCCATTTTGTCATTCATACATCCGGTTATTCAGAAAACCTTCCTGGAATGCTCCAGAGGTACAGTAGATCATCCTGTAGTGTTTACAGAGAACATCTTCCTTACCAGCGGTGAGACTTAACATCAGGGACATTAGAGTTGGTGAGGCAAACCCCTTCTTCCAGAAGCCTATCCTACAGTGAGGAAGGAGGTGATAAGAGACAGCAAGAACACAGCATGGCAACTGCTCTCAGGGGAAAGTACAAGGAGGAAGCCAGGGAGCGAGATGTGATCTTCTCAGATCCATGATTACCTCACTTCCCAATGTGTCCTCTACAGTGCAAAAATGACAGAATTTTTACATGAGAACCACAGGTACAAGTGATATCAAGAAAAGATGAGAACGCTCTTCCTGGGATCTGATGATTCCATCGGCGGGGTTTCTATAGCCATAGTTGTCTCAGTGAGATGACTCCTCAGACTTTAATTTTTGAGCAGGGAAGAGAAAGAACATCATTTGAAGTTCACTTCCCTGTGGTTGTCTAGAACACTAATAAGCACGTCCCTTCCTTACTGTTTAAGATGGTGACACTAATGAGGGGAAAGGCTGGATTCGTTTTCAGGCAGAGGAGCTTTATGAAATCCCTGACAGGGAAGGGTGCAGATCACACCTGCATGTGGAGGTGGTTTCATTCCAGGACATGCTTGTGAGAAAGCCAGGGAGCTTAGGAGTGTAAGTCCTTGAAAGCTCATGATCCTGTGTTTACAATGGTTAAGGCATACTTGGCCTGGAAGGGTCCGCATCACACTCACAGATGAATTCATCCTGGCTGGACCTAGCAAGGGGGCAGGATACTTGGTCTGCATCTCCAGAAGCCACAGGCATCCAGCTTCTGATTCCCATATCATTTGTTGTATGAGATCAGCATGCCTGCAGGGCAGAGAAGCTGTTCAGGATAAGATTGGTAGCTCTGTAAGAGACTCCGAAGGCTTGGCTGATGCTGTGTTGATGGGAGGAGGCTGTGTCACTTGGAAGAGGGTGGTTTTATATCTGCTGAGACTTGGGCTGTCTTCCTCACCTATTAATTAGCTCATTTAAAAGCAATGCACTAGACACCCACAGATATAGCAGAATTTCACCCAAGTACCAAGGCTCTGGGTCCTTTCCCGTGTTGTGGAGCTTCCAGACCAGAAGTAAGACAGAATGCAGTGCAATTCCAAAGCTCTGCTAGGACTTTGCCTAGAGGAGGTGTATGTATGTGTGTGTGTGTGTGTGTGTGTGTGTGTGTGTGTGTGTGTGTGTGTGTGTGTATAAAAGATGTGGAGGAGTTTGAACAGGATATATAGGGCTCAAGAGAGACTTCAGAGAAGATTGAAAGAGCAAACTGAATCCTGAGATGTGGGGGCTCAAAGCTGAAATATGATATTTCTAATGTTCTAAATAACATTGGTTGTATAGAGATCTTAAGGCAAATCTCAGCTCCAGTAGTTATTATCGGTATGTCCATGGGCAAGTCACATGGCTCTTCTGAGCCTCACTCATTTCATCTGCAGAATGAGTCTAACAAATCAGACTTTGCCGCAACACCCAAGCTGTTCTTAGTGTGTGATATTGAATGTGGTGATTCTTAGGTGTAGAGCGGTCTAGGTTTCAGGAGTGGTGAGCACACAGATGTGTGGTAGTGAAATGGTGGGAGCCTGGTGAATTGGCTGGAGAGGTGAGGGCAGAAATGCGGTAGCAGGGCAGGGTGGAAGGCAGTGAAGCTGGAGTGTGTGTATGGGTGTGCTTTTGAAGAGCCCGCTGTCACAGAGGTGTCTTTGAGAATGTTTAAGCCAAGAAAGAGCAGAATAACATGAGTCATTTCCACCTAAGTGTACCGAAAACACACTTTTTGAAGAGCTTGTCTCTTGATACCTACAGACATGGAGCAAGGTTGATATGAGGGAAAAATTGTTTCCTATCTTCCTCACTTCTGTTGATTTTGTTGCTGCCTCTATGAGTACTGGATGTTGGTCCATTGGCACATCTCTCCAAGGGTGAAGGGACCCCAACTGTGGCTGGGAACCAGGAATACTCTTGAATGGAGCCATTTTTTTTTCTGAAGTAAGTAAAAAAAAAAAAAAATTGGCACAGGGAGAGAAGCAAGACCCAGTTCACTAATTAGGCCAACTTCAAAACAAACAGTGTCTATAGGATCAGCAAAAGGTATGGGGGAAATATCAACATGTTTAAATGGGGAGGCATAGGAGCCATATGTTGTCTGCCTCCGCGCCCACACAGCTCCTCCAGACACATCCATTTACCCCGTGTCATCTGAGGGATGAGTGGCAGGGAGACAAATGCACACATCCATAATGAGCAGATTCACAGCTGCACAGTGACAGCTGTCCTGGGACCTCTGGTCTTGCTGTGGGTATCGCCTTGGCCAATGGTAGCCTGACAGCCTGGTGGCTAGGCTGGCCTGCCCCAGGATCATTACAGACTTACAAGAATCCCAGAGTCTTGAGAGTGCCGACCATGGAGTTAGATGGTCTTAGTGTTGAGATCTTCCTCTTGTAAGTTGACCCTGGGCAGCTATTCCATAAGTAGGTATGGACCTCTTGTTTCAGCAAATGTTTCCTAAGCATTTACTCTAGTTTAAAGCACATGCTGGGCTGAGGAGTAAGGAGGATAAGACAGGCCTTAAAAATGTACTCTCAGTCTAGCCGGAGAGAAAGCTCTATGATGTTCTAGCCTAGGATATCAGGGCCATTAGCAGGAAGCATCTAACTCATCGAAAGAGAAACTTCTGGTATCATCCATGGATCTGTGTGAATCAGGAGATAGTTGTGTGCTAGAGTGATGTGCAACTGTCTTAGTCAGGGTTTCTATTCCTGCACAAACATCATGACCAAGAAGCAAGTTGGGGAGGAAAGGGTTTATTTAGCTTACTTCCACATTGCTGTTGATCACCAGAGGAAGTCAGGACTGGAACTCAAGCAGGTCAGGAAGCAAGAGCTGACACAGAGGCCATGGAGAGATGTTCCTTACTGGCTTGCTAACCCTGGCTTGCTCAGCCTGCTCTCTTATAGAACCCAAGACTTCCAGCCCAGGGATGGCACCACCCACAAGGGACCCCTACCCCCTTGATCACTAATTGAGAAAATGTCCACAGCTGGGTCTCATGGAAGCACTTCCCCAACTGAAGCTCCCTTCTCTGTGATAACTCCAGCCTGTGTCAACTTGACACACAAAACCAGCCAGTAGAGCAACACACACACTCCCTACTTTTAATTAGGAAAGTAGAGAAAGCAACTGGCCAGAGATTGCCTAAAGATGGCCAACAGCTGCCTCCCTGAAGATGGCTTTCTACACTTGTTCCTGTTCAACCAGCACTCAGCATACAAGACACAGTGCTTCTGTTCCATGTTCCTGTACCTCCTGTCCTCAGCACTGAGAGACTGGTAGGACGACAGAGCCAGGGTACCAGAATCTCGGGGTAGAGGGATGACAAGCTAGGTGGATGCTCTGTGTGATCCAGAGAGTTATCGACAGTACTGATACTTTCAAGATGGCATGAGTGAGTGTATTACATACACAGCAAAGAGAAGTGGAAGAATAAACAGCAAGTTAACAGAGAAGCTGCAGCTAGATCGTAGAATATCCATCAACTCAGATCTAGTCGAGATGATCTTTCATGCTGTCGTATAAACATCCAACAGAAATCAACTAGAGACATCCCACGGAGATAGCCACTGGAATTCTTGATCATGAGAGTTGCAGGCTGAGCAGAAGATCTCCCTGAAGGAGATCGTCCTTTCCAAGGAAAAGCAAGTAGCACCAAATACATAGATAGCATCATCAAATCGGGCACTGAAAACCACATGGCAGATATGGACTGAGGCAGTAGGTGAGGCTTCTTCTATTTGGGAATATCCGGCAGAGGGTCTTCTCTGTCCCTGGCGTGGATGAGGTTCCCATGGCTTGATGGTTTTTCCTTGTGGGATAAACAATAGTAATGTCTGTTAGAAATATATGAGCTTCTAACTGTTCTCAAGAACACACGTTTCTTACACTCAGACCATTTTACTGTTCTCTTCCTCCATCACAGAGTCAGGAGGCCAGACTGCCACAGGAAATGTGTTTGAAATCTCCGTGGGATTTCAAAGAATATCTGAAATAAATATGCTGGGATCTGGGACAGGAGGGCTCTCTTGCTCCTGTGTCTGCTTTCAATATATGTAAATAGCACATGGCAATTTACCAATAGAATGTACATTACAGTGGAATTGTCTCAAAGCAAGACACTTCTGGAGTCCTGGTGTTGTTTCTACCAGGATATTTAAAAACAATTTCTCATCACAGAAATTGTTAACTTGTGCTGCCCTGCAGGATTCTAGACTATCAATGAGCTAGGGGGTGAGCAGGGGACCAATGTCTTCACGTTGTTGGAAAAGAAGAAAGCAGAAATGTTTAAAATCAAGGTAAATGACAGAAGTAGCAAAAATCTCAGCCCCACACCGCACAGATTGTCACAACTTTCCCCAAGGGGACAGGGAGGGGCTTCGGGGGAGGGCAGCAACATCACTGTAGCCATGCTTATATCACACTGGCAGCAATATCTGGATCAGTTATTTTGCTATTACCTGTGATCTAGCCTGGCTACCTGCTATATTACCTGTGAAGGAGGTACTTGTGTGTTGCAGGAAAGGAATTACACATTTGAAGACATGAAAGCAAGGAGCGGGAGAGCTGAGATTTAAGTTTCATTTTGCCTTAGTCACTGCATGTTCTTAAAAGAAAGCCCATCAAGGAACCAGATTCTGGTTCTCCAGTGACTATCATTAAGAGTGGATGAGGGCCAAGTGGGGAGACTGAGTCAAAAGAAGATACAGTGCACCCCAGCCCATGCAAGTCACCAAGCTATCTGGGATGATTGCTGTAGGCTCCAGGAGGAGGGCCTGCAGGTGACCCAAAGAAGTACTGTCCATGTCTTGAGGACAGAAGAGCAGTTATAGGCTTGCAGAAAAGAAGCTTCCACTTCAATTTAAAGAGGGCCTTTGGAGCTGAAGTGCAGAAAATGGATGGGGATAAAGCTGGGGTCTGGGGAAGCCATCAAGATCCACCTCAGGTATCTATTCTGGGAAGGATCTATACTGGGTACTATTGGAGAAACAGAAATTCAGGATGTCTTGGTTCTATCCAAACATATATGGGTACCAGACCTGGGCAAACACTTAGAAGATGCCTTCGTGCTGTATGTGAGATAGGCAAGGGCTTGGATGGAGTCTGTAGAAGACCAAGGGAAGGTGGGGAGAAGGAGACAAAAGAGGCAGCTGTTCTTTCAAAGTTCTCTCTCTCTCTCTCTCTCTCTCTCTCTCTCTCTCTCTCTCTCTCTCTCCCTCTCTCTCTCCCTCTCTCTGTCTCTGTCTCTCCCTGTCTGTCTCTGTCTCTGTCTCTTTCTCTCTCTCTCTCTCTCTCTTGTGTGTGTGTGTGTGTGTGTGTGTGTGCATGTTCCTATTGAGCCTGAAGGGAGGGGGTTTTGATAGGACATGATGAACACAGAGCAGGCCAGGACAATGGTTGGGCAAAATCTAGAGAATGATGTATGCCTAATTCTGAGGCACAGCTTTCTACTTGGCTTGAAAATAGTGAGGAATGCATTTGGGGAGGAGCCTGGATACTGAATAGGATTTGGAGCCTTAAAGGGGTCTGAACTCTGAACTCATAGGATGCTGAGGCAGGTTAGAAGAGTGGCACAAGTGGGAGGCATTGTCCAGCAGCAAAAGTGAGCTCATACTCCCTAGTTAAGTGAGACAAATTTCATACCTATGAAGTTCACAATAGCAGGCATTCCCCCCAAGCACTGGTTTTATAGACAGCAAGGGAACAAAAGCAAGAAGTTTGTGAAATTTGTGATGTGGACTCTTTTGTTGAAGGAAATGGCTAGTAGACTCAACAGGTAAATTTATCATGACACTAGTACTATCACTTTTCTCTTCCTCCTGCCCTGCCTTGTTCCCTGATCAGAAGCCCCCTTGACTTAGGAGATTGAAATATTCAGCATAAGACACGAGCCCCTCTGTCCTAACCCTAGTGGATGCTGTACCAGAGCCAACAGAGGAGCAGGGCATACTCTGTGACATCCAACCCCCAAGGCTGTTCATAGGGAACAGACTACTCTGAGACAACCTCCCAGGGAATGAGGGAGATTTTGACTTTGTGTCTTGGTTTTTCTGTGCTGTCTTATGGGGGTCATGGGTCTTGGAGTGCAGCTTAAGTAGTCTGGCAGTAGCAAGGACAAGTAGGATGAGCTTGTGGGCAGGAGATTCACTGATGGTAGCCTGTGGACTCCAGGTTTCACCTCCTTACCACCTCTTGCTTCCTTTCTGCCCAGTCAGCATTTTGTGTCTTCCTTACAGTAATGGCCATTGACAGCTATTGACTGGTGGTGACAAGGCAGAAGCTGAAGGTGAGAGTGAAGGGTTTCCTCATGTCTGAATCTGCTACAGCAGGTACAGCAGGCAAGATATCATCATTGTCCAAGTCTTAATGTCTGGAACTGCCTTGCTTCCCATTTCTCCCTCTTTAAGGGGGAAAGGGCTCTTTGAGTGCCAGGGAAAGCTCATCTTCTCTACAAGGGTGGACTTGAAGACTCCAGCACACAGCCCAATAGCACCTGTGAACACTATCAATATTTTACTCTGTCTTTTGTAGGAGGGGCCATATAGGAGCTCACCACTCAGCCATAGCTCTCCTGGAATCATGATCCTCTTGATTCATCCCTGTCTTAGGTAGGGTTTTACTGCTGTGAACAGACACCATGACCAAGGCAAGTCTTATAAAGGACAACATTTAATTGAGGCTGGCTTACAGGTTCAGAGGTTCAGTCCATTATCATCAAGGCAGGAACATGGCAGCATGTAGGCAGGCTTGGTGCAAGAGGAGCTGAGAGTTCTACATCTTCATCTGAAGGCTGCTAGTGGAAGACTGACTTCAACGCAGCTAGGAGGAGGCTCTTAAGCCCATACCCACAGTGACACGCCTACTCTAACAAGGCCACACCTCCGAATAGTGCCATTCTCTGGGCCAAGCATATACAAACTATCACAATGTCCCAGAGCCCTGCAAGTTCCAGTATGGTTTAAATCATGGGTTCTCAAGATGGAGCATGCATTAGCATTGTTGGAAGGTTTCTTGAGGCACAAACATGGGAGTCCCCTCTTGCATTTCTGGCTTGCAGTTCCAGGGGAGAGGGGGAGAAGTTTATTTCAACCAGTAAACAGATGTGGTTGGTGTAAAGAGGCAAATGATGGTCCAAAAAGATTTTTGGTGGAGAAGGAGCCCTATTCAAGAGTCACACATGATGCTTGATAAGCAGGTATTTGTAATAAGCTGCTGGCCACAGACAATTTAAGAGTTTCTGTTGCTGATTCCTGCTGAGTGTCAGGGGAAGGAAGGAGTTTCAGATTGTTGGGCCAAATTTTATGATGGTGTAAAATATTGAAATTTATCAACTATGTTGGCTTTTCTCCTCCCCGCTGGTAAATGAGTATATAAAGCACTTAGAATACCATCAGCAATATGCCAAATGGTATGGAAATGTTTCTGATCGCTGTAATGATTGGGGCTCTGTCATTCTGCTAAATCCCATCCCTTGTGTACAACTGCTTTTCCTAGATTTTGAGGATCTAGTAACAATCACTTTAGGTATTGGGCCACCTTTTTTTTTTTTCCAGCACTGCATTCAAATGTGAAGAACACCTATTTTCTAAAGGGAATTATATATCTTTTTTTGTTTTCCAACTTTTTTGTACTTTCCTAAATTCTCTGCCACAAACATATATTATTTCACATGACAAATAGGAAACAATGAGTTTATTAGACTTCATTACAGAGCTTGGGGAAGAGGTTATAGGGGTGTGGGTGACATCAAGGCAGCCAAAACACTGAAAAATTTCACTCCAGGACAGATGAGTCTTCTGTGGCTGAATGGATTAAATTCCCACAGTCTAGCAGCTCCTGATACCACAGGACTATGTGGAATTAGAATCACAGCTGCTTGGGAGACGAAGGATGGAGCACCTGGAATCTCAGGCGAGTGTCTAATTATGCTCCTCCTCCCTCTATGAAAGAATAGTTAACAGGCCTGATCCTGAGAGTCCCTTTCAAAGTTGGCTGTGGCACTCAGAGGCTAGTACTGTCCAGTGCTTTGGTATCAGAAAACTCAGGGTCAAAGCTGCCTTCTCTGCACTTGCTGGCTCCTGGACAGGTAGCGTCTCCTTGCTCACACGTGTCAGTGTCTATCACTTCGTTGGCTTTATTTCTGGCCATCTCTATGGAGGTGAAATGTGGGAAATCCTGTGCCCAGCATACTACCAACACTTGCTGATCACAGGCTGCTTTTCCTGATGTCATTCTAAGGTCTGGTCCCTACCGCAGTGTCACAGTAGCATCAGTACTCACAGGCATCCTCAGGGATGACTTCCCACTAAGGTAGGTCTGATAAAGATTTATGTCTTTCCTATCTGAGATGCCTGCCGTGTAGGCATCTCAGAGGACAAGGCACACCACAGAAATCTAAAAACATCCTATCCTGCCATAGTGGGTCTCTATGCTACATTAATTGTCCTATAGGATGACAGTATGGCCAACCTTTTCAGTTCATGGCATTGTTTTGTGCTTTGCAAGCTATTGGGTCAGTTCATCAGTGTTTGGCACAAATTCTTTAGCCATATGGTCACAATTTTAATTTGTTTTGTGCTACTTACCACACAATGCTACAGACTAGGTAATTTTATAATGTATAGAATTTGATTTCTCTTGGGAAACTGAGAAGTTCAGTGCCAAGGTATTGGCATTTGTACAGGGATTTCTTGCTGCAGCACTATATGGCATAAAGCATCACACAGCGGAAGGACATTGAGAGGAATGAACAGGGGTATCCTATCCATTCATAAAAAAACTCCTTCCTTGATTGTATCATTGATCCATTCATGAGAGCAGAGCCCACACTCCAGCTTACTCACTCTAGCAGTTCTGCACTGGGAATTAAACTTTCCAAACATGCTTTTTGGACTATACATGTAAACCTTAGTACCAAGTGTCCATCAAAATTAGAAGAAACCCCATTTAAAGCAGCAAAGTGAAGAGAAATTATTTTTAGTTCACACAGGGGCATCTTGTACCTGCTGTGCTAGAATTATGCTCCATCCCACCACATAGTGTGCACTGAGATGAAACATGGCCTCTTAGGAATGGAGAGATGCCACCCACAAGTAAGCATTACTATCTTGGGGTACAAAAACAAAGCCCCAATATCAAGGAAGAGCATCCTTCAATATAATAAGGTGATTTGGATACATCAGGCAGCAATGACATGCTGCATGTGTGTGAAAAGGTGAATGAGAGTCAATGCTCTGTAGGAGGTTAGCTTATTTCACATTTGCTACACATTTTACAGATAAGGATGCCGTTTTCCCAAGAGAAAAGAAAAAAAAAAAAAGACCCACGAATAATGTGCCCTTTAAAGCAATAAGTACTATTGATATTGGGTGCATTTCAACCTCTCTCCCCCCAAAAGAGAAAATCTTGGTTAGTTCAAGATCAGGAGGGGCCTTTGTTGTCTGGTATGTTTATTAGAACCCACAGGTAACTTTTCCTGAAGGAGATAACAAGGGTGGGTGGGTACACAATTTCTCCACAGCAGCAGTTCTCAACCTGTGGGTCGTGACTCTTTTGGAGGAGCGTCTCATATCAGATATCCTGAATATCAGATATTTACATTATGATTTGTAACAGTAACAAACTTACAGTTATGATGTAGCAACAAAAGTAATTTTATGGCTGGTGTTCACCACCACATGAGGAACTGTGTTAAAAGGTCACAGCATTATGAAGGTTGAGAACCACTGCTCTAGAGGGTTCTAGGAGACCAATTCCATTATCTGGGCTTCAGCCTTATCAGCTGTGTGGCTTTGGTGGAGTCATTAGCATCCCAGAACTCATAATTCTTATCTGTAAATTAAGAGTCATAATGATATTGCAGAGAGATGTTATGATGTCACACAAGAGGCCTCTTTAAAGAGGCTGCCTAATGCAGTCATACCTTCTGTCACCAGTGGTTTCAGTTGCCAACTTGATACACTTGAAGGTTGGATGTTCAATGGAAAAATTGCCTCCATGGATTGGCCTATGGCCATATCTGTGGAACTTTTTCTTAATTGCTAATTGATGTAGGAGGGCCCAGCGCACAGTGGGTGGTGCTACCCCTGAGCAGATGGTTTTCTGTCCTATGAGAAAGCAAGCTGAGCAAGCCATAGAGAACAAGCCAGTAAGTGATATTACTTCACAGTCTCTGTATCCATTCCTGCTTCCAGGTTCTTGCCTTGAGTTCCTGCCCCGACTCCCATCAGTGATGGACTAAAGTAAACCCATTCCTCCTCAAAGTTGGTTTTGGTCAGCGTTTTTGCACAAGCAATAGAAAGCAGACTAGCCTGCCAAACTGAGTACACGATATATACATGCCATTTTCAAAATAACCATAGAATTTTATGAATTTCCATTTACGATGGCATTAGATGCTAAAGTCTTCCACAAATGAAACTTTTAGATGGGATGGAACTTCTGTGGATTTTGTGGCTCATCCTTTTTTAAAAGACTCTATTTACAGCCTGCAGCAGGCCTCTGATTTCTTAGTCCCCTCTGATTATTGCTTTTTATTTGACTGGGTATCTATTTATCTGGCATTTACGAGGCTGTCAGTTGCCATGTTATTTTTCCCCGTTTCTTTATAAGAAATTTCACACTTATACAAAAGTAGAGAATATAGAATAACAGACCCCCCCTTCCCCGTTACCCGGCATCAGTAATTGTCAACTGGGTTCTGGTCTTTTTCCTCTGTAATTTTTACACACTCTTTCCCACCCCATTATAGGTAACCAAAGAGAGGATCCAGCTATTTTTATCACTTCATCCCTAATCATTTCAGGCTGTTCCTCTATAAGGGAAGGAATCTTTTAAAAAAGTATAGCCATGATTTATATAAAAAAAAATCATCAACAGTTCCTTAATTTTATGAAACAACCAATGTAGACTCAAAATACCTGGCGCTTTATATTGCCACTACATTTTTTAAATTAAAGTTTAGAGTTCATATATAGTGATAAATTGCTATCATGCCTAAGTCATTTTTAACGTGTTAGTTTCTTGTCAGTCAAAGTGTCTTTTCCCCTGTAACATATCTGTTGGAGGGTCTGGGTCTTTTGTCCTGTGGAGTTCATCACACTTTGGGTTTTGCTAATAGAATTTATTGTGGTACATGTTAACAAGATCTGCTCCTGTCTACACACATACACACACACATACACATACCACACATACACACACACATACACACACACATACACACACACACATACACACACACATACACACACATACACACACACATACGATTAGATATAGAAGCTTGCTTACCTTTGGGTTACATTTGTCTACACACACACACACACACACACACACACACACACACACGATTAAATATAGAAGCTTGCTTACCTTTGGGTTGCATTTCTTTTCAAAGGCAGGCTCACTTACCAGTGGTTCTATTTTCTTGTATCAGGAGGCAGCAATGTTCATTGCCTGCATGTGCTGCTGCAGACATTGATGCTCCCTGTCTAGATCCATGAATTTATTGGAGTTGGCAAGATGTTCATATGCTAATTCTGTCCCGCCGCCTTCACTTATTAGCTAGAATACATCTATAAATGGATAATTCCCTCCATCAACTCTGCAGTTACCCTGAGGGATAGTTCATTTAGTAAAAACAAGATAAATGCTTGATTATCTCTCTTTACCATTTTCTAAGATAATTAGTTGGTTAATTTGTGCCTTCCAATGCTGACTAGTTTATTTTTGATCTTTATAAACTCATGGGTTTAAGGATATTTCATGTCTTTCAATCCGTTTCAGTCATTATCATCATTGAAGCTCAAATCACCTTCCCTTGGCCAATGGGAGAATCTTCAAGCCTTTTCCTGGGTCTTTGGGTGTGTGTGTGTGTGTGTGTGTGTGTGTGTGTGTGTGTGTGTGTATTCTTTAAAGCTTTTATTTAATGTATTTTTTTTTAGTGTTTATAAGCTTGTTCTTTTTTAAAAAAAAATTGGATATTTTATTTGTTTACATTTCAAATGTTATCCCCTTTCCTGTTTTTTCCGCTGCAACTCCTCTATCCCATACCCCCTTCTATGAGGGTGCTCCCTCACCTACCCACCCATCCACTCCCACCTCACCACCCTAGCATTCCTCTACACTGGGGCATGAAGCCTTCACAGGACCAAGGGCCTCCCCTCTCATTGATGCCAGATAAAGCCCATTCAGCTCCTTCCCCAACTCCTCCATTGGGGTCCCTATGCTCAGTCTGATGGTTGGTTGTGAGCATCTGCATCTGTATTGGTCAGGATCTGGCAGAACCTCTCAGTTCTCCTGAACTTTTTTGGTAATATACTAGAAGCCTTTGAGTGTTTTCTTGCTATTCAAGTTTGAGAAAATGTCTCCAAATTGTCTCATACAGACCCCATCCCAGACGTGTCATCGAGCATTTCTCCAAGGATTCCCAGATTCATGTAGTGAGAGAACAGGCATCTACAGAGCTCTGTGCCATGCTTAGCCCTTGTTTATGGTCCTTTTTAATGGACAGAACCAAGAAGACATGAATGCATAAGTAAATATGTTAAGATTAAATTTATTGTGAGTTAATTCTGCTGCTACCTACTCAGATTTAGGGTTATAGGATTTTACTTAGCCTCATTGATCATCTGTCTATATGCTTTTCCTTCTTTAGTGAACACGTCATTTTTCTCTGTCACTACATAATTACTCATGCACTTTATTGTAACACACACACACACACACACACACACACTGCCATACTGTAACTTGGTATGCAAACAGCATTACCAATTCCACACTGAAAACACTTACACTCAATTTAAAAATCACTGGCTAGATGCCTTTATTCAAGCACTTGGAGGTATAGGTAGGATTAAAATTGGGAGTCTGAGGTTATCCAGGACTACAAAGCAAGTCTTTGGCAAAAGGTAAAAAACAAAAACAAACAAATAAGGAACAAAAGAAAGAAAGGTAAGGTGGAAAGAGAGAATTTAAGAGCCAGAGGACATGGAAGACTATCAGGAAATGCTACCATCTGTGTGGGATCACAAATACACAGCGGCTATAGATGTCTGCACAAGACTGGGCCCTGACACATTTTATCACAGATAGGGGAGGTGCCCACCAGGCTCCACCCCTTCCTGAGGGCTACAGCTGCTTTTATTTCATGCTCATTTCTTTTTTAAAAAAATTTTTAATTTTTTATTAGATATTGTCTTTATTTACATTTCAAATGATATTCCCTTTCCCAGTTTCCCCTCTGAAAAAAAGAAAAAAAAAAACCCTGTTCCCTTCCCCTCCCCCTGCTAACCACCCCACCCTTTCCCACTTCCTGGTCCTGGCATTCCCCTACACTGGAGCATAGAACCTTCACAGGACCAAGGGTCTCTCCTCCCATTGATGACTGACTAGGCCACCCTCTGCTACATATGCTGCTACAGCCACCATGTGTACTCTTTGGTTGCTGGTTTAGTCCCTGGGAGCTCTGAGGATACTAGTTAGTTCATATTGTTGTTCATCCTAAGAGGCTGCAAACCCTTCAACTCCTTGGGTCCTTTCTCTAGCTCCTTCATTGGGGACCCTGTGCTCAGTCCAATGGATGGCTGCAAGCCTCCACTTCTGTATTACTCAGGCACTGTCAGAGCCTCTCAGGAGACAGTTATATCAGGCTACTGTCAGCCAGCACTTGCTGTCATCCACAATAGTGTCTGGATTTGATGATTGAATATGGGAAGGATTCCCGGTAGAGCAGTCTCTGGATTGTCCTTCTTTCAGTCTCTGCTCCATAGTTTGTCTCTGCAACTCCTTCCATGGGTATTTTGTTCCCCCTTTTAAGAAGGAACAATGTATCCACACTTTGGTCTTCTTGCTCCTTGAGTTTCTTGTGGCTTGTGGATTGTATCTCAGATATTCTGAGATTGTATTTTGGATTGTGGTATTTGTATTTATATTTGGTGTAGTATTTGTATTGTGGTATTTGTATTGTATTTTGAGCTGGGCAGTGGTGGTGCACGTCTTTAATCCCAGCACTTGGGAGGCAGAGGCAGGCAGATTTCTGAGTTTGAGGCCAGCCTGGTCTACAGAATGAGTTCCAGGACAGCCAGGGCTACACAGAGAAACCCTGTCTGGAAAAACCAAAAGAAAAGCAAAAAGCCTGGGTGATAGCTCAGTGGTTAAGAGCATCAACTGTGCTCCCAAAGATTGTGAGTTCAAGTACCAGCAGCTACTTGACTGCTTCTAGCCACCTTAACTGTCAGTTTGTGCCTTCTCTAGCTATAACTGTTAATGATCGCTGCAGTATGAGTTGTTTGTTTTTCCTTCAACCAATGAACTGAAGAGGTTCCAAGAAATGAAAGGGAGATATCAGATGGCAGCAAGGACTCAGCAAATATAATCACAAGAAATGGTTATATACACACAAACTATCAGAAATAAGGAAGAATTTAAAGAAAAGCCAAAGAACTAGTGTGAATAAACAAAGCAAAAATAAAGTTTGCAGCTCTTTCTGTTTTTAGGATGTATTCTACTAGAGATCAAGGTATTGTAAGACACCTGAAACTGAGTCTGCCTGAGTGACTAGTCTAGCTACTGAATATAGTTAGGTTCACTTATTTAATTTACAGTTTGACTTTTAAGAATTACTTTTCTAAAATTTAATTTTCCCTTATATATAATATTTAAATGATTCAAAAATTAAACTTATAAAGCAAGGTGTATTGAGAGAATACCTCAAAGACTTTAAATTTCAGTGAGTATTTTCTATGCATTTACAAGCATTCTTTCTGTAATGATAGCATAACATATATTTTCTATCTTGCTTCTGCACTTAATTTAGGTTAGAGATTCCTCTATAATAGTTTATAAATATTCTTTTTCCTTTTTATAGATGACAAAGTTTATTCCATATACTATTATGCCTATCTCTAGAAATCTTGCTTCTAACTAAAGATCAAGACTTTGAAACTTGGCAAGCCACCCACTCACACAGGACGTGTACTAACTCAGAGTTAACAGGTTATGTGGCAGGATTCCTGTCCCTCATTGAAAGCAACGGGTCTCTTATTTCTGATCACTATCCCAATTTCATATATTTTTGGTTGTGAGCTTAGTCTTTAACAGCTAAGCCATCTCTTCAGCCCGCTATCCCAAGTTCTGCTGTTTGTTGTTCAACAAAAGTGAGAATGGAGTCAATCTCTCAAAGTGAGGCTAACGGTCACTGCAGCTGCAGGAAGCGCAGCATCCTCACATCTGTGGGGTCCAGTCCTTTAGGTTTGTTCACTGTATCAGAGCATTCTGGGAAATTGTGATGTTGGGGGAGAGTGAGGGGATAAAGTACCTTTGACAGGTTGATCTTAATGCAAGCTGCTCTGTAAGCCCAGAAACAGTTCTGTGGTGTCCTTCCATGGAATCCTATTACTTATCGATTGATGGATTCATCCAGGCATGCATTTATTGAATTTGCAAAACTAAACATTTTAGCATCTGCTATGTCCAGAAGCCAAGCTAAAAAAACTGAAATTGAGGGAACTTACCTTCTGCCTCCTAGCCTATCAGTATCGTTTCCCTTCTTGGAATAACTCTGCCGGAACCAATCATTCTCTTTCCAGAATGTCAGGCTCTCCTTCCACAGATGCATTTTTAAATTCAAATCGTGGTGAGGACGTGGGCAGTGTTTTCACGTGTTATTCAGATGCAAGGACACACTGCATCCTTCCGATCACATGTCCTTAACTCATCCCGCGGAAAGTGTTTACTTTTCATAGTTAAATCTGGAATGGACGGGGCTCAAATATATCCAGGTCTTCATGCATAAAATAGCCAGGCATTTTTAAGAATGGAAGCATTTACGGGTTAATAATATAGTTGTTTGTGTCATGGAAATAATTGGTCCCTCTTCTAAATATAAATTGTTTTCTCACAGCTGACACACTCTTCAGTCCCGGGGTCCAGTTGGCCTCCTCTGAAAACTTGCTCTTTTCTGTTTCCCAGCAAAATATGAACGAGTTCAGCAGAGGCCTGCTGTGCAGTGCTGGAATTTCCTGCTTAAAATACCTTTCTCTTAAGGGTTTCTACAAGTTGCTTCCTGTGTCTCTCCAGGGTGCATTTATTAAATGACCTCTGGCGACTGCATCCCAGGGAGATATTATAAAGAGAGAGCCCATAAAGGAATGGGTCAGCAGTAGGCAGAACACACCAGTGGTGGGCGAATGCAAGGCAGGCAGTCAAAGGGGTGTACATATGCACAAACTGTACCTACATGCCATGTCGTCATGATCTTCCATCTACAAACGCACAGACATACCCTACACTCATCCTCATCTGTGCACACATGCATATAGGTCCATATAAGCACACATGCATGCTTGTCTACACACATGCATCACAGTCATACAAATGAGCACACAGTCACTTGTATGTTCATCCACACACTCATGTAGCCACTAACTCATGCAGAGAGCCAAACTCACACATCCACCCACTGACATTCACACTCATATTCATGTATGCTTATGTATAAATGCATACAAAATGCCCACATAAACTGTGTGCATTTGTACAGATTCAGACCAACACTTACACCTTTATTTTATGGAAGTTTGAAATGGTCATTTAAGATGAAACCTGCCCAATTCTCCCAATACTACACTCTTTACTGTGGTTAAACACTAGATTCCTATATAGAAATTCTATTACGGTCTTAGGGTTTTACTGCTGTGAACAGACATCATGACCAAGGCAACTCTTATGAGGACAACATCTAATTGTGGCTATCTTACAGGTTCAGAGGTTCAGTCTATAACCATCAAAGTGGGAGCATTGCAGCATCCAGGCAGGCATGGTAGAGGCAGAGCTGAGAGTTCTACATTTTCATCTCAAGGCTGCTAGTGGAAGACTGACTTCCAGGTAACTAGGAAGTTGGTCTGATAGCCCACACCCACAGTGACACACCTACTCCAACAAGACCACACCTACTCCAACAGGGCCACACCTTCTAGTAGTGCCACTCTCTAGGCCGAGCATATGCAAACCATCAGTTACCATTAATTTTATTCTGAGTGTCTTACTAGACATTAGGACTCAAGGGACTAGTCTCTGCAGCCAAACATCAGCCCCAGAAACATCTAAGAATGCAGGGAGCCCAGTTTAGAATCTCAGCTGCTCTGTTAGGCAAAGTAAAGCAGATGGGGATCTGAGACTTGCCCAATGTACATTTGCCCAATGCCCAGGTACCTGAGCACATCCCAAAAGTTAGTTCCCTGCAAAGCCAAACTGCTATAGCTTTAAACTGGATGACTCCCTTGCTCGCTTGATACTCCCAGGCGAATACTCTTCTCTTTCCTTTCTAAACATTCTCCACTGTTAATGAATCCTTTAATCAAACTCATTAATCGTGTTTTTCATTATCCAAAATGACCCTTGGAATAAAGTCCCCTACACTCTTCAAAGGAAGGAGCCGTATATTTTGCATCTCATTTATCAAACTTTTATGAAGTAGCAATTGTGTGCATGCTTCATGAGCCAAGCACGCTCCGAAATTGCTGGGAATGTAATTTTTCTGAGCACTATTTCATTGCTGCCTGTCTGAGTGACAGAAAACGAAGTTGATTGAACAAGTGAGACTCTGCCTTCAGAGAGGAAATTAAAGAGCAGCTTACCTAAGGCAGGTCTTTGCCCTGCACGATCTGGCATTACATTGAACTTTATATTTGGATGAAAAGGGCCTAAAATTTCAACCCTCACATTTCATCAAGGTTACCCACAAAAGGCCTGAGTTGTGGTACCATCAGACTTGTCCTGTTCCCTGGACATCTGTCCCCTAGAGCCTCCATTTACAGTCTTTCCTTGTCATGTGCTTCAAAGGAATGAGATGTGAGGGTTCTTTTTACCTAGAATCTCTGTGACTTCAGGATTTCAGTCCAACATTCCAAAAGTGTGGAAGTCACCAGCACCTTATCCTAGCAAGTAAAGAGCTGAGAATGTGAAAACCAACAGCTCTTCTTAGATTTGTGATGGCAGGTGCCAGGACCTAACATGGGAAGACAAGCAAGTGGACATAGAGCCCCAGCTTACTAAAACAGAACTCCATGTTTAGAAATCTCTAGAAATATCAGCATCTGGGTGAGCAGAGATGGGTGTCAATGGTGGGATGCCAGAGGATCAACATGAGCAAACACGAGAGAAGAAAGCTCCAATGAAATACCAGGCACAGGAACACTCTCAACATTCATGAGTTTTGGTTTCTGGAGATCTTTACTGTGCTCCCACAGTGAGAGCTATAGAAAAAGCTCCCCATGTTTCTGTTGGCATGGCAGGGAAGAAGCCATTTTGTTTGCAACCTGACTCTATTCTTATCAAAAGAGCCCAAATGGGAATGTTTCCCTTTTCATCCCGCCTTTACTTATCTGAATCTTCCCCTCCTTTTGTATATCTTAATTGCTTCTGTATTTTTTTTTTTCGTTTATCAAAACCAAACTGGCATGGAGAATGGGAAATAGTTAACTTTAGCTCTCCTCAGCTACATTTGCGGCTCTTCTGCTACTGTGGTAAAATACCAGGATCTAAAGCAACATAGGAAAGAAAGAGAGTACATTTTTGGTTTATGGTTCCAGACATCTACAGTCCACAATAGCTGGAAAGGCATGTCATCTCAGAGAGAGCAAGAGGCTGGGTGTTCACATTTCATCCCCATGTGACATTCATCTCACACCAAGGCTCCATCTTTTCAAGTTGCTATAGTCTCTCAAAGCAGCTCTAATAGTGGGAGACTAACTATCCAAATACATGAGCCAATGGAAGACGTTTCTCATTCAAATTGTCAGGCTTCAGCCTGTCATGTGGTAGAAGGTAAATACTCAATTTAATTCTGGACCACTAAAGCTATACTTTCCTATCAAAGGGAAATGAAAAACACGTAACTCGATAGTCTAGTGAGCCAGTTCCCTGAAAGACCTAGTTATAAACTATCAGACTATTCCTCTATTTCACAACTTACTTCAGCAGTCAGTAAGTTGGGACCAGTGGAAAAGAGAAAGGCAATAAGAAGACAGGAAGATTGAAAACAGACATATGTATAGTGGGGATGTTAGAATGTCAGACAGAAATTTTAACTATAATCAGGGTCATTGATAGCTAAAGTTGACAGCATGCAAGAACAAATGAGCAATGCAATTAGAAGGATAGATTTTAAAAAAAAAACAAGAACCAAAGAAAGAAATGCTAAAAATAACATTGTAACAGAAATCCTAGAGATATAACATATTGCAAGAGAAATGCTAGAACCCATTGCCACACACATGCTAGATATAGCATGCTGCAGCAGAAACAGAGATGAAACAGTGCAACAGGCATGCCAGACATAACACACTATAGTAAGCATGCTAGCGCTAACACACTGCAACAGATGCGTGAGAGATGAAACCTCACATAAATGAGAGAGAGAACACACTGTCACACAAATGCAGAGATGTAACACTCTCTGCACGTCCTCGTTAGTTCTCCTGTCACTGTGATAAACCCTGTGACCAAAGGGCTTACTTAACTCACAAGTTATATGACATCTTCAAGGCAAGCCAAGTCAGGACCTCAAACAGGAATGGGGAGGTGGGAACTGATGCAGAGACCGTGAAGAAACACTACCCTATGGCAGGCTTGTTCCTATAGCTTTATCAGCTTGCTTTTCTTATATGATCTTGGACCTTCTGCCTAGGGTTGGTACCACTCAGAGTAGGCTGTGTCCCTGCATTAGCCAATAGTCAAGAAAATGGTTACACTCTTGTTCACAGGGCAGTCTGAAGGAGGTGACTCTTGAGTGTGGTTCCCTCTTTTTAGATGACCCCAGTTTGGGTCAAGTTTACAAAATACTAAATAGCAGTTAACGCCTTGTCAACTTGAATTACAAACACACTGCAATTAAACTATAATCTTTTATTTTTTGTTAATTTTCAAGGTCTCATTTTAGTATCACAATGTAAAACCATATAACTTTAAAAGTCTCATAATCCTTTAAAATTTGAATGACTTAAAAGTCTATACTTTCTTTAAAAATCCTAACTCTCAACCTTAGTTTCCTGTAAAATCCAAAATAAGCTGCATATTTTCTTGAGACAGGGTTTCTCTGTGCAGCCCTGGCTGTCCTGGAACTCACTCTGTAGACCAGGCTGGCCTCAAACTCAGAAATCCACCTGCCTCTACCTCCCAAGTGCTGGAATTAAAGGTGTGCACCACCACTGCCCATCTGCTGCATATTTTCTTATTTCAAAGGGGAAAAACCAGGACATAGTTATGCCACACCCACTCCAGTGGAGTCTGTGTGACAAGTCCAAAAGCTTGACTTCAGTCCTGAGGGAGGCAAAAAGTTTCATGGAAACTGGTCTCCTGGAGGTCCTTGGTGTTCCATAACATGGATGTGGTCCAGATTTGTCCTTGCGATAGTCGATGGAGGGTTTTGCATGCTTTCTTTCAGTATTGTTTTATTATAGGTATAGAGGTGCCCCCAAAGAATGATTTGACAAATAGCCAAGTTAGATTGGACGTGGTTTCCTGGCCTCCACCAGTGTCCCAACATCCTAGTCAATCACTGAACCAACTCTGGGATTGGAATTTCATAAGAATGTTATTTATTCAGAGGAAATGCCTCCAGTGTTGAAAGAGAGATAATGAAAGAAATCTGGCATTGCAGTCTACTGGATAAGAGTTAATAATCCCAGGGCAATTCAACAAAGTAAACTTAGAATTCTCATTACAGTCATGTATGGCAGACTACATTACATAATAGAAGAAAGTTGGTGGGCTCCTCTGGTAAATGGAGGCCCCCCACAAATACTTAGAATAACAGCTGAGTCACTCCATATACAGGAATTTACAATGGTCTAGGAAGAAGGTGGGTTGTGGATTAAGATGAAACTAGAGTATTGTATTATTATTCACAGAAAGGTTAGCAAGAACGGGACCTCCCTGGTGCATACTTCCTTTAGCCCAGAAGAATAGCATAGTTAGGTGTTTACAAGGGCTGGCTGGTGGTGGGTTATACAGTAGACTAGAATTGGAACTATGGCTAGGATGTGAAGCCTTTGCTTCTGGGGTGTGAAGCCCTTGAACCTGGCTTCTAAGAATAAGCTGACCTTAGATAAGGCTGACTTTATCTCAGTTGTAACCACTGCCTGGTTTCTGCTAATTTTCATGTACGCATTTTCTGTTTTGTTTGAAGAATCATTATGCATCCTGAATTATGCTGTGTCCCTGCATTAGCCAATAGTCAAGAAAATGGTTATACTCTTGTTCACAGAGCCTCAATGTACCTTGGCTACTGTATTACCTAACTTCCTTATTTCTTCTGTAATGACTACAAAAGTCTGATGCTTATTTTGAGAAGTTACACTCAGATTCAGCACTCTCTTGTGTTCGTGTCTGTTTGTTACTCGCTGACTCCTTGCCCACCTGAGTACTGGAACCCTGATTCTCCCCAGGTTGAGGGACCCCAACTGGCAAAACCAAAGTTTACCAGTGGAAGTCAAATCCTGCAGCCCAGTATCCAATGTCTGGGACTCACTTAAGATTTTCTGGACTCTAAGGCACTGGCAGCTCCATTTCTCTGGCTCTACTATTCATAACACATGCGACTTGTCACCTAGGCTCAGACCTGATTCAAGCCACACCTGCTGTGTCCTCAGTGGCCATCCCATAGTCTTGGGATTTCCTATAAATTGATGTCTCTATTGGAATCAAAGCTGGACACTTCTCTTCACGGAGACTCTGACCTGCCGTAGACGCCAAACCTCAGTCCTTTCCCATGACTCCTTACATGACTGTCTTAGAATCAATACCATTGGGGAACTTCTATACATTATTTTCCAAGTTCTGCTATGAGCTTGATGGGTGGCCTTGGCTATCTCTGGGTTGATTTCATGCAAATGATAGTGATCTCTTATTAATCACAGATGATGTTTCATGCCCATCTAATCAGCTTAGACTCTCCCAGTAAAGCAAAGGTTTCACTTCATCGCCGCAGATCTGTTAATCACAACTGATCCTGCAGCCCCAGACAAGCAGAAACCATAGAATCTTAATACAAAATGTCGCACAAATTGCTCTGATAGAATCTTTGAAAGATGCTCAGACTTCCTCTGAAAGTTTACAAGTCGGGCCTCCATTACCTGCATTTCCCTCCACAGTGTTATCTTCCAAGTGCCCACAGAACAGTCCAGTAAGTGCGCAGCACTCAGGGCCTTTCGGAGACCAATGTTTAAAGTGTTTCCACAGTCCCCCCTCAAGAGAAAAACAACAGTCATGTCCTGTCACAGCAATACCTCACATCTCTGGTACCAAATTCTATCCCAGTTAGCTTTTCTGTCACTCTGACAGACAACGTGAGTGACCAAAAGCAACTTGGGAAGGAAACTGGCTTACAGGTTACAGTCTATCTTTGAGGGAAGCCAAAGCAGGAAACTGGGGGCAGGAACTGATACAGAGACCATGGAGGAGTGCTGCTCACTGGGTCACTTGTCCAGTTTGATTTCTTCTATAACTCAAGACTACCTGACCACCTATATTGTTACTGCCTATATTGATGAGTCCCTCCCACATCAATCTTTTATCAAGAAAATGCCCCCCCCCCAAAGACTTGCACACAGGTCCATTTTGTGGAGACAATTCTTCAATAGAGGTCTCCTCTATCTGGATGACCTTCAGTTTGTATTAAGTTAACAAATAAATTAACCAGCAACACACTGCCAAAAGTAATGCCAGATAGGCCAGGCAGTAGTGGTGGTGCACACCTTTAATCCCAGCTCTTGTGAGGCAGAGGCAGGCAGATTTCTGAGTTTGAGGCCAGCCTGGTCTACAGAGTGAGCTCCAGGACAGCCAGGGCTATATAGAGAAACCCTGTCTCAAAAAATTAAAAAAAAAAAAAAAAAGAAAGAAAGAAAAGAAAAGAAATTATAACACAACAACAGAAATGCTAGCGGCAAAACACTGCAACTGACTTTGATGGCTTATTAGCAGCCTGCATACAGCTGAGACATGAATCTCGGAGTTTGAGCCATCTCAGCTGAAACGTCTCAGACTCACAAAGTAAAAAGACTGGGGGAAAAAAGGAAAGGAGACAGAATATTCAAAAATTGTGGTATGACTGTATATATACACACATATATATACATATATATACACACACATATATACACACATACATATATACATATATACATACATGCATTCACAGATACATATACATATATACAAAACAAAAACGCCAGAAGGACAATAAAGAGAGGAAGAGATGAAGAAATACAGATACAATAATGACTGAGACTTTCTCCAAATTCAGATCAGACTCTGCCACAGATCCAGGAAACCTAGAGATTAGGTTAAAAGAAACTGCCATTCACCTGCCTCTAGGCACATGTTTCGAACTGTATGAATTTCAAAGGTGAATGAAACCTTTAAGGAAGACAGAGGACAATAAATTGGTGACATAGAGAAAAAGGTAAGAAGGGCTGTAAGTTAGCCTCTTGAGCCTCATGACCTGAATAAAATGACAGAAACGAAGGCTAAAGTGGTGCTCACTAGTCACACGTGGAGATGGGGCTGGTTAAAAGGAATAAGCCTAGAGACAAGTGTGCAAACAAGCTAACGTACAACACAGGGCTAAAATTAACATGCTCTACTATTTATGAATCTATTAAAATATTATACTTTGGAAGTCCTTAGCCCCTCCCCCAACTAAGAATATCAGTTAAGATAGTGGATATGCTGAGTTTTAGTAACCACTCATGTTTATTTCCAAGGCAGCATGTTTCCTCCTGAGCTGTGTGAAAGACAAAAAGAAAACACCCAGGTAAGACGAAAGGATTGTTTAGCATTGAGGGGAAATGATGGCAGCCTAGAACTGTAGTCTGTGAGATAATTTTTTTAAAGTGAAAGACTAATGGAGACTTCCTCGGGCGAGCACAGACCAGGGGAATTTTCCTCCTCATTTCTGGTTTGTTCGGAGTGCTGTTTCCTGTTTGATTCAGTTTGAGCTGGTTGTATATAGCTAGCCTTTTGTTCATTTCGACATTATCCAATTGGTTGGTATGCAGTTGGTAGCAGTATTTATGATCTTGTTTATGTATTTGGCCTCAGCTGAAATGCCTCCTCTTTCATCCTGATTTTATTTATTTGAGTGTTCTCTATTTTTTTTTAGTTGACTCTAGCAAAAGATTTGTTGATTTCATTTATCTTTGAAATGAAAACAACCTCCGAAATCAAAGCCCTGTTTTGTTCCATTGATATTTTTTCTATTGTCTTCTTTATTTTTTTCTCATTTATTTCTGCTGCAGCCTTGATTTCTTTCCTTCCTCTGATCTTTGTGTTTTCTTCTTTTCAGGTCCTCTGGGTATCCAGTTCATTGAGTGAGACCTCTCCTCCTTTGTGATGGGAATTTATTGCCATGAACTCCCTGGCTGGGCTTTCTGAATTCTGTAGGTTTGGGTATATTGTGTTTCCATCTCATTTGTGCCCATGTGCCCATTACAGTTCCCCTTTTGAGATCTTTTTTGATATCTTTTTTTTTCCCATTTGTTAACAGTGTGCTATTTAGTTTGCACATGTGAACTTTCTGATTTTTCTCCTGTTGTCAATCTGTGCTTTTTTATTTCATTGTGGCTGGAAAAAGATATTTAGTGTAAATTCAGGGTTTTTAAAGTAGCTAGGGTTTGTTTTGTCAGCTATTTTGTGCTCTGTCCTGGGGAATGCCATGTGTACCTGAGAGGCTATGTGATGTCTTGCTTTGGGTTTAATGTTCTGCATGTCTATGAGGTTTATTCGGTCTGCAGTGCTGCGTAAGTGTGCTCTTCCCTGTTTGGCTTTTTGACAGAATGTTTTAGCACTGAAACTAGGTTATTGAAGTCAGCTACACACACTCTCTCTCTCTCTCTCTCTTTCTCTCTCTCTCTCTCATGTGTGTGTGTATAAATGTATAGAGCTGTTCAAATTTGCTTTGTATATTTAGGTATTCAACAGGGCACATACTATTTGTTATTACTGCACCTTAATTGATGCTTAATTGTTATATTATGCTGTCATGGTCTCCTATGTAAATTTCTTAACCAAAATCTATATTGCCCAGTGAAGCAAAGCCAAAGTTCTCACTTTTGCTTATTATTTTTACTAGACATAATCATCTATCCTTTCATTTTTCAGCCTATGTATGTTCCTTTTCTTTTTATCTATCTATCTATCTATCTATCTATCTATCTATCTATCTATCTATCTATCTATCTATCATCTATCTATCTATTTATTTATTTTGAGACAGGGTTTCACTGTATACAGAGAAACAGCCATGACTGTCCTGGAACAAACCAGGCTGTCCTCAAACCTAGAGATCTGCTTGCCTCTGCCTCCCAGTTGCTGGAATTAAAGGTGTGCACCACATGTATTCCTATATGTAAGTTAGTTTCCCATGGACGGCAACATTCAGCTTTATATTTTCCATTGGGTCATTCCATGTCTTTTTACTGAGGTATTTAATTCATTTACATTAAACTAATTATTGACAAGGAAGGACATTTTCTTTTATTTTTACCTGAGTATTTTCTTTGTGGTTGCTATGAGGGTTACATAAAACATTTAATAATTATACTAATTATAATAATATAAACTGACAATAGCTCCACTTCAATCATGTAAAGACTGTTGTTCTGCTCTCCTCAGAGTTTGCTATTTATGTCACAACTTGTGTCTTTTTATGTTGTCTCCATTAACAGATTCTTGAAATTCCTATTTTTAGTAAATGTGTCTTTTGATTTCTATATGTAAATTAGAAGTGATTTGTGTAGAACCATTAGATTTTTGTGGTACTTTGCCCATGTAAGTAGCATCATGAGTGGGTTTTGTTTTTTCATATGCTTTTGCGTCCTATTTAATTTCTTTGTTTGGACTTGAAGGACTCCCCTCAGCATTTCCTGGAAGATGGCACTATTAGTAATCCTAAATTATTATTCCTCTGGCAAAATCCTTACCACTTACTTTAATTAAAGTAATTTTAAATTTTAATATAAAAGGTTACAAATAAAAACCACTGTATTTTCACTGATGGAGGATAAATTTTCTTAGAGGAGTGTTCTTAGCTGGTAGTTTTTCAGAAACTAGCTCTCCCTTTCATCAAATGCATTCCAGGGAAGAACCCAAGTTGTCAGGCTTGGCAGCAAGCACCTGTAACTCACAGAGCCATCTCATAGGTCCCAAAGCCCATTTCAAGCAACTCTGTACTTCTTCATGCATAGTGGAAATAACTTATATGGAGTAATTATTCTGTCTCTTTCTCTTATTTCTTGTGCCGCTACTGGCATTCATTTCTCTTATATATAAGCATATGTTTGTTTATATATGTATGGATAATTAAATATGTTGTTGTTATCTTTGACAAATTGTTATCTATCAGACCAGTTGCAAATTCAGTAACTCAAATGTTTCATAATAGTCTCATTATTTTCTCCAATATTCTTCCTTTTGCTACATAGATTCAAGTTTCTGTCATAACTTCTTCTGTGTTGTTTGCTCTTTAAAGTAGTGCATTTAAGGTTCTTATAAAAATTTCCTAATTCTCTCCTAATGGTGTTCTTTAAAAACTATTTTCTTTCAGTAGAAAATTGCATAGTTAATGCATATGAATTGATGAGTTTTAATATATGTATCTACTCACAAAGGATGAGAGTTCTGAAGGTGACCATTTTACTTGGTAGATTATTGTGCAGAAGCGTTTTAACATAGATCCCCTTGTCTATTTTTGCTTTTGTTGCTATCCCTTTTGTGTCATATCCAATAAATCATTGCCAAGACCAATGTCAAGAAGCTTCTCCTAGGGCAGGATGCATAGGCAAGTGAAAGAGTACCTGCTTGACAAACATCAGTCCCGGATTTAATTTCCTGCATGAAAATAGAAAGAAGAGAGCAGGAGGAGGGGAGAGGGAGGCGGGAGAGAAGGAGAAGAGGAGAAGGAGGGGGAAGAAACAGAGAAGGAGGAGAAGGGAAAGGGGAGGGAAGAAGAATAGGGAGGAAAAGAAGGAAGAATTATGATCCCAGTATTCAGGAGGCTGAGGTAAGAAGATAGAGAATTTGAAGCCAACCTACATTTCTTGTTTTTCTAAATAAGAAAGGAAAGCAACAACAATAACAACCAAACCAAAAACAAACAAAAAGCAAAAGAGAGAAAGCAGACACAGACTGGTTGTAAATGTATATATTTCAACTATTAAAAAGAATAAAAAGTAGCCGGGCAGTGGTGATGCAGGCCTGTAATCCCAACACTTGGGAGGCAGAGGCAGGCAGATTTCAGAGTTCGAGGCCAGCCTGGTCTACAGAGTGAGTTCCAGGTTGGCCAAGGGTATACAGAGAAACCGTGTCTTGGAAAACCAAAAACAAGCAAGCAAGCAAACAAACAAACAAAAACAAAAACAAAAAAACCAAAAACCAAAAAACAAAAAACCAAAAAGAATAAAAAGTAAAAAAATGAAATTTTACAACTTATAAATGGAAGTATATAAAGTGCTTAATTTAAACTACAAAAGTAGGCGAAAAGTGAATAAAAACAGCAGCAAATATGGTAGATGATATTGACTCAACCAATAATCTACTTCGAATGTCAGTGATCTAAACACATCAATTGGAAGCCATTGTCAGGTTAGTGAGATGGATCACTCAATAAAGTGCTGAAGGTCACACCTGAAGACCTGAGTTTTATCCCTGGAATCCACATGTTAGAAGAAGAGAACTAATTCTACTTCAACACGCACACCATGGAAAATGTGCCACATGTGCATGTGCATTCAGACTTGCAGGGAATAAATAAAAATGAAAAAATTAAATGACACTGTCTGAGTGGATCCAAAAATAAGACTGAAATTCTATTTTGTGTATGAAAAGCTACTTGAAATATAAAGACCAAACAATCAACTGAAAGGCAAAGGAAGTCTATAAAGGAGTATCATGCTAATACTAATGAGAAGAAAGCCAGAATAGCTGTTTTTAGAAAGGGCAGACTTGAATAACAATGTCTGTTGGGTATAAAAAGGAGTATAATAAATGATAAAGGGGTTAAATTCTCTGGAAGACACAATAGTCTTTAGTATATATGTGCTTAACAACAACAAAAAAATTAAAATATCTGAGACATGGAGTTAAAGAATTATAAAAGGGACCCCAGGCCACATTAGTACTAGGGACCCCAAAGGTAAATTAGCACCAAAAGGCCAGAAGCCACACAGGCCACAAAAAACCAGTGAGGACACTCTGCTGGACCTTAAGACTTGCTGGTCACCAGAACCTCCAGGCCTCTCAGGCCAGAAGCCCAAAAAGAAACAGAAACCAAAGGGGAAAAACATCCAAAAGACAAAGCAAAACCCACCCACCCAACAAAGATAAACTCAGAAATTAGCACCTAAACCTATAATAACCACAAAACCTAGGTGGCTAGAAGTCAGCATATGAATACAATCAACAACAGCCAGGACAGTATGGTACCAACAGAGCCCATCCTACTATAGCATGCCCTGGACATTCTAATACAGCTAAAGCACAAAAAATGACCTTAAGTCCAATCTTATGAAGATGATAGAGACCTTAAAAAATGAAATAAATAGAAGAAATGCAGAAAACAGAAACTGAGGGAAAACTAGAGATGGAAAACCTAGGTAAAGGAATGAAAAATACAGAATACAACAACAGAATATAAGAGATGAAAGAGAGATCTCAGGTGTTGATACATTGGGCAAATAAACAAACAAACAAACAAATAAATAAATAGAAAAAAGTTCCTGACACAAAATACCCAGGAAATCTGAGATACGATAAAAGATCAAACCTAAGAGTAATAGGAATAGAAGAAGATTACCAGCTCAAAGGTCCTGAAAATATTTTCAACAAAATCATAGAAGAAAATTTCTAGAACCTAAAAGGATGCTTATAAATGTACAAGAAGCTTGCAGAATACTAAATAGATTAGATCAGAAAAGAAAATCCTCCAGCCACTTAAAAATCAAAACACTAAATATACAGAACAAAAAAAGAATATTAAAAGCTACAAGAAATGTGGAAGTAACATATAAAGGTAGACCTATTAGAATAACTCCTATTTTCTAAACAGAGACTATAAAACTAGAAAGGCCTGAGCAGATGTCTAGCAGTCTCTAAGAGACCAGGCTACTATACCCAGCAAGATTTTAATCACCTTAGAGGGAAAAGACAAGGTATTCCATGATGAAACCAAATTAAAAAATATCTATCCACAAATCTACCTCTATATAAGATACCAGAAGGAAAATTCCAACCCAAGGAGGTTAACTACACCCAACAAAACACAGGAAATAAATAATTTCATACCTGCAAAGCAAGCACACATACACTACTACCAACATCAAAATAGCAGGAATTAACAATCAGTGGTCCTTAATATCGCTTAACATCAATGGACTCAATTACCCAATTAAAAAATACAGGCTTACAGGATGGATGTGAAAACAGGATCCACCATTCTACTGCATATAAGAAACACACTTCAATATCAAAGATAGACATTATCTCAGAATAAAGGGTTGGAGAAAGATTTTTCCAAGCAAACAGACTCAAGAAACAAGCTGGAGTAGCCATTCTAATATCTAATAAAATAGACTTTCAACCAAAATTAATAAAAAGGGATGGGGAAAGACATTTCATACTCATCAAAGGAAAAATCCACCAAGATGACATCTCAATTCTGAATATCTATCCTCAAAATGTAAGGGCATTCACATTTGCAAAAGAAACATTACTAAAGCTTAAATTATACATTGAACCATACACATTAAGAGTGGAAGACTACAGCACTCCACTCTAATCAACGGTCAGGTAATCCAGACAGAAACTAAACAGAGAAATAATGAAGCTAAGAGATGTCATGACTCAAATGGACCTATGAGATATCTACAGAACATTTTACCCTAAAACATTCAGGACCTCACTAAACCTTCTCCAAAACTGACCATATACTTGGTCACAAAGCAAATCTGAACAGATAAAAGAAAATCAAAATAATTGCCTGTATCTTATCAGACTACCATGGAGTAAAGCTGGACTTCAACAACCTTAAGTCTATAAACTCATGGAAACAGAATAACTCTCTACTCAATGATCACTGAGTCAAGGAAGAAATAAAGACAGAAATTAAATACTTTCTAGAATTTAATGAAAATTAATCCAAAAATATACCCAAACATATGGGACCCAATGAAAGCAGTGCTAAGAGGAAAGTTCATAAGACTAAGTGCCTTCATGAAGAAATTAGTGAGATCTCATATTAGCATATAACAGGACACTAGAAAGCTCTGGAATAAAAGTAATAAATAAATTCAAGAGGAGTAGATAGCAGGAAATAAGCAAACTCTGGGATGAAATTCATAAAATAGAAACAAAGAGAACAATACAAAGAATCAACAAAACAAAAACTGTTTCTTTGAGAAAATCAACAAGACAGACACTTAACCATACTAACTAAAAGGCAGAGAAAGAATATTCAAATTAACAAAGTCAGAAATAAAAAGGGGTATCTAGTAACAGACATTGAGGAAATACAAAGAATCATTAGATATTACTTCACAAACCTGTATTCTATAAAATTAGAAATGGATGATTTTCTTGATAGATACCAAAGGTAAATCAAGATCAGGTTAACAATTTAAATAGTCCAATAACCCATAAAGATGTAGAAGCAGTCATTAAAAGTCTCTCAATGAAAAAAGTCCAGGGCTGGATGATTTTAGCACAGAATTCTACCAGACTTTCAAAGAAGAGCTAATACCAATACTCCCCAAACTTTTCCACAATATAGAAACAAAAGGATCATTGCTGAACTCATTCTATAAGGCCACAGTCACCCTGATGACTGTGTCAGCCTGTGTCACTAAACAATGACTCAACAGAGAAAGATAATTTCAGACCAATTTCCCTTATGAACATTGATGCAAAAATACTCAATAAAATACTGGCAAACTGAATCCAAGAACACATCAAAAACATCACCCACCATGAACAAGTAACTTTTCATACCAGGGATGCAGGGGTTATCCAACACACGAAAATCCATCAACATAATCCATCTTATAAACAAACGGAAGAAAAAAAACCTACATGATCATTTCCTCAGATGCTGAAAAAGCTTTTGACAAAATCCAACACATCTTTGTGATAAAAGTCTTGGAAATATCAGGTATACAAGGCACATACCTAAACACAATAAAGGCAATATAAAACAAGCTAATAGACAACATCTAATTAAACAGAGAGAAACTTAAAGCAATATTACTAAAATCAGGGACAAGACAAGGCTGTCTGCTCTCTCCATATCTATTTAATATAGTACTTGACGTTAGAGCAGTAGGTCAACTGAAGTGGATCAATGGGATATAAATTGGAAAGAAAGAAGTCAAAGTATTGCTATTTGCAGATGATATGATGGTATATATAAGTGACCCCAGAAATTCTACCAGGAAACTTCTACAGCTGAGAAGCACCTTTTGTAAAGTGGCTGGATACAAGATTAACTTAAAAAAAAATCAGCCTTCCTATATACAAGCAATAAATGGGCTGAAAAAGAAATTACGGAAATAACGCCCTTCACAATAGCCACAATATAAAATATTTTGTGTGTGACAAGAACTTCAAGTCTTTGAAGGAAGAAATTGAAGATGATATAAAAAGATGGAAAGATCACCCATGCTCATGATTCAGTAGGATTAACATAGTAAAAATAGCCATCTCACCCAAGAGCTATCTACAGATTCAATGCAATTCACATCAAAATTCCAACACAATTCCATACAGACCTTGAAAGAACAATATTGAACTTCATATAGAAAAAAAAAACAACAATAAAACCAGGATAGCTAAAATAATTCTGTACAACTTTCGGAGGTATCACCACCCTTAGTTATCAAGCTGTATTACAGAGCAACAGTAACGGAAACCACATTGTACTGGCACAAAACAGGCAGGCAGGTTGATGAATAGAATCAAAGACCCAGAAGTAAACCTACACACATGTGGATGCGAGTTTTTGTTTTGTTTTGTTTTAATACAATGGAAAAAAAGAAAACATCTGCAACAAATGTTGCTATCCAACTGGATGTCTGTATGTTGAAGAATGCAAATGGATCCATATTTATCACCCTGCTAAAACTCAAGTTCAAGTGGATGAAAGACGTCAACATAAAGCCAGATTCATTAAACCTGATAGAACAAAAAGTGGGGACTAGCCTTGAACACATTGGTACAAGAGACAACTTGCTGAACAGAACACCAATGGTTCAGGCACTAAGATCAACAATAATATATGTGACCTCGTGAAACTGAAAAGCTTCCGTAAGGCAAAGGACACTGTCAAAAGGACAAAACAGGAACCTACAAATTGGGAAAAGATCTTCACCAACCCTGCATTCAACAGAGGACTGATATCCAAAATATATAAGGAACTTAGGAAACTAGACATCTACAAATTAAAGAACTCAATTTATAATTGGGGTACAGATTTAAGCATCGAATTAATGTCAGAGGAATCTCTAATGGCCAAGAAGCGCTTAAAGAAAATTTCAGTGTCTTTAGTCATCAAGGCCCCTGTGGATTCACCAGCACATTGGATGTATCACACTGAACAGTTAAGAAAGAATATCTAATAATTCCTTAATTGCTTCCTCAAATTGGATCAATGATATGCTAAAATCAGACAAAGACATAGAAAAATAGAGAACACACACCTTTCATGAACATAGATGCAAAAGTCCTCAAGAACACATTAGTAATTTCAATTCCACGAGATACAAGCAAAACCACCTACCACAACATAGTGAGATTTGTCTGAAGGATGCAGACCTAGGCTAGAATTTAAAATTTAGTTAATGTAATAGCTTAGATCAACAGGTCAAAGAAGAAAAAAAACACACAACAGTATCAGTAGCTATGGAAGAAGTGTTTGACAAAATTCTACTCTCATTCATGATATGAACACATGATATGGGGAGGGGAAGGAACTATCTCCATTTGATGCCTGTAAGGAAGCCCCAGTTCACTCACTTCTTCAAGTGAAAGTTAACAGTACTCTTATCCTTTGTCGGAGACTCAGGGTGATGGAATGTACTTTGGGAAGAATGTCTCACAATGCTCATTCACTCTCTACGCTTTCCCCTGTGACCTTCAGTCTGGTTCCAGAAGACAGAGACCCTCATGCATCTGTTGTGAAGATGAACATGAGGAGATGTCACCCCATCTTTGTGGCAGCTGCCCCTAGCTGCTTTCTCCATGGCACATGCCCCTAGCTGCTTTCTCTATTCCGTTCTGTGTTGTTCCATTGTTCTCACACTGAGAAGATCCTTGCCAAGGTGTGGGTGTTTCCACTGCATGTTGGAAACCTTTAGGAAGTTAAAAATTGCTCAAGCCTGAGTTATTACTCCAGAAAATCTGATGTAATAGGTCTTGTATGGTATGGGTCCTGGATTTAAAAAAGAAAAATCTTCCTAATTTACTCTTCTGTGCACTGTTGGTTTATCATAATATAATGCTTCCTGTGGGGTGTGCCAGTATGTCTGAAGAAGGACATAGCCTTACCCCAGAGGGAGGCAGAAGGGAGATTTTTAGGCTCTGGTATAGGCTAGAAATACAGGCATTTGATATGCAGGGGCCTTCCACTGTACCCTCATCTCCAGTCCCAAAGGCAGCTGTCTTTTCTGCCTTTCACAACCCAGCCTTGGCCCAGACATCATGTCTGGTCTGATGCCCGACTCCCTGCCTACACACACATGCCTCAGCTGCTACAGATTTGTCTTTATGGCAGTATCAGCAGCTAACTCTTGGAGTGCTGTTCGCAGTGGGTGCACAATGCTTGCACACCTGTGGTCTTGCCAAGTCTCATCCTCTCAGTGGCTCAGCCCTAGATTTCTCTAGTGTCTTTGGGTCTTATTGCTGAGAACAGACATCATGACCACGTCAAACCTTATAAAGGAATACACTGATTTGGGGCTGGCTTGGAGTTCAGAGATTTAGTCCATTATTATCATGGTAGGAAAGAGGGTTGTGTGCAGGCAGGCACGGTGCTGGAGAAGGAGCTGAAACTTCTAAGTCATAGAAGAGAAACTGTGAGCCATTAGGCCTGGTTTTGAGCTTCTGAGATCTCAAAGCCCACCCCCTAGTAGGCTTCTCCAACAAAGCCACACCTACTCCAACAAGGCCACACCTCTTAATAGTGCCACTCCCTATGGACCATTATTATTGAAACCACCACATCTAGGTTGAGGAACACTGCACCCTTTGTTCCTTCATTTCAAACCTTTAGCTGACGGAAGCCAGGAGAACATGTCCTTTCTGTAGAAGAAGGATGATTTAGTTTGGACTAGTAGCTTTGAATTGACTTGAAGAACAGTGATCAGCACACTCTCCATTGGTAAAATGATTTGGACAGTATCAGTGCTAGGATGCCATGGGGAGTTTTTGAGGGTACAGGCCTGGTATACCCCAACATGCAAACAAGGCCTAGTCAAAGAACAAGACTCTTTGGGCACTTTGCATTTGGTTTTCCATGAGTCTTTAACAAGTCCTTGTCCAAAGATGACATACAGGGACAGAGCAGAACCAAACTTCCAGTTCAGCTGCAGTCTCTCCAAGCTACCTTTCTGTCAAGGCAGGTGTATGTATGTGTGTTTGTGTGTGTGCGCGCGCGCGCGCGCGCGCGCGCGCGCGTGCGCAGAATGGAAGCCTGGATGACAAACATTGTGGTCAGTGGCTTAATATTATCTTACTTAAGAATGAAAATTCTCCATTCCTGGATCAGACTCAAAGGTTTGGCATTGTGTTTGCATTTGAAATTCCAACTATGTCATTAGAGAAGACCTCAGGCCAATAACCCAGACCCCTATAAATCTTTATGGGTGAGAAAGCATGAGGCATATGTTTTAATCTGATGTATCTAGAACCTATCTCCCGACTTGAAGTGCAGTAAATTATCAATAGTCAGGGAAACCTTGGACGGAGGGCTCCAGACACGGGAGGGCATGGCACAACAGTAAGGCCACTTGAGCAAACAATTATTAGTTAGCTCAGGAACTAAATTAGACTGAGCCTATGCCTCTGGGTACCTTTATAGTTAGAAGGAGATGGTAGGCTGTGAGCAAAGCATGTGACCATAGGAGTCCAGTGTTTTGGAAAGGGTCGAATTCTCTATGGAGAGATTGTATTATGGAAAATTCCTAGGATGAGATCTGAAGTGGAAATGACCAAGTCAAAAGTGGTATTGAACTTTCCCCTGCAGAAGGAACAGGGTTTGACATTTATCACAGGAATCCCTGGCAGTCATGTCCACTGCTAAGGCGGTCTTGTGCAGGCCTTCAGTTTGCCTTCACTCCCACCTTCCAGTCACCTTGCACATAAAGCCCGAGAATACTAAGAGATTCCTCCCCTTCAGTTAAAGCCTTGTGCACATTCAAGCTGTTAGCATTCCTTAGATATAGCATTCGAGTAACTGGTTAATGGTTTCAGGCATTTTAGCTCATGATCCCTGGGTCTTACTGCTGCGAGCATGTGGCAAAGCAGAACACCATCATGGGACATCTGTGGTATAGCAAAGCTGCACACCTCATGGTGCCCAGGGCACAGATACAGGATAGGCCTAGGGAAAATATATACCTCCACAATGACCTACTTCCTCCAACTAGGTCCTGGCTCTTAAAGTTTCTACCACTTCAAGTGGTACATCCGGTCATGGATACTAAGTGAGTTGTCTTATTTATGATGCCCAAACCCTAATGATCCAATGCCTCCCAAAGGTTCCCCCTTTCAATGTTGCTGAATTAGAGATCAGGTCTTCAACATAGGATCTTTAGGGGGACATTTATAATCAAACCCAGAAGCTTTAGTACAATAAAGAGAAGCTGCAGACTTTGGCAAGTCTATCCTTGTTGATTTTTCTTTTCTCTTCTGTGTATGAAAAGGTAAAAAGAAGAATAACATACTCCTAGTGGGCCAGGAGGTGGCTGGGATGGGCCCCTTAACAGGGTCCCTTTTACAGAAAGAGACAGCAGGAGCCTTTGGGTGCAATGTGCAGCTGTTGGAGATTGGCTGTACCCTTCAGCTCCTGTAGCTATTTCTAGCCCTGTTTTGAGAACAGCCACAGAGCTGTGCTGCTGTTTCTTTGTGCTCCATGTCCCTGTCTCTTCAGAAGAGGAGACCATTTCCTTTTGCAGCTCACTCCTGTCTCCGACTCATTTTTTTAAGAGATTTATCATCCATGGGGAGAGCTCGCTCATTTGTCTTAAGGGTTGTCATGGTGGTGGGCTTCTGACAAAGAGTTCTAGGGGTCAAAAGAAATTAGATTTTCTTGGAGGCGTCTGGTGTTTCCAACCAGTGACACACACTGGGGAGCCTGACCCTCCCTGTTCCAGGGTCTAGAATACCCAGGGCAGGTAGCAGGGACTTGGATTCTTATCTGGGTTGTCTTCTTAACCTTTGGATGAGACCTTGGATGCTTCGCTGGCTGTGTCTTTTTCATCCAGTGATGGCAGTTTTTGCTCTGTGTACCATGTTTTGGTCAATTAGCTGTGCCTTTTTAGGGCAGTGCACCACTGAGATCAGCAGAAAAGAATTCCATGGCTGATTAGTGGCGCTGACCATGGTTGAGGGGGAAGGTTCTTGTCTAGTGATTGTATCCTTGGAGGGACTGTCTTGAAGGTCTCTGGCAGAGAAGTGTGGGAAAGTAGCCATAAAACTCTTCTGGACTTTGCCAAATGTCATTCATTTATTTCTTTTAAAGATTTCTTTACCCTATTCAGTCCCATTGTTATAAAACACAACCTAATAGTAATCTTGTTTTCATTTTGGTATGTTGTTGGATACATTTTCATTAGGTGATTTTCTTAGATCGTTTGATGATTCAGGCAGATCATAAACTCAAGGTGAGTTCCTTACCCCAACACTCCAGAGGGCTTTCTGTATATGACTGCTATATATGTCCAGTGAAGGAATGTAGGAAGGCCTCTTTGGCTTGATTTAGATTTTTTTCTTTCTCTTTCTTTCTCTCTCTCTCTCTCTTTTTTTGTCTTGTCTGTGCTTCTTTGTGAAATTCTTGGCACTCAGTTGGTACTGGCTTGAATACTTGATTTATAGTTTAGACAATTATCATGGGTGCTTTTGGGGCTCTGCCCAAATCCCACTGTCTAGCCATACAAAAGCCTTTTCAGTTGCATCTTATTCTGGTAACTATGGCATAGTTACCAGAATGTCTCTCGACTCCTGAAATGACCTGGGAAGTTCAACATTTCTGCATCTTCCCATTTGAACATCCCAGGCAGCTGCCTCTCTGTAGCAATGGCTTCCAAATTCACCAGACCTTAGGTTACCATGATTATTCATTCATGGTTGTACATTTCCGAGTTACAAATTATATTTCATGGTAAACACAGGGAAAGGAAACCAGGAACATTCAAGGAAATCCAGGGCATGCCCGCATGGTAAGATCTACTCTGGGCTGAGTGTGTAAGCTAACGATCAGATAGGTTATATTGAAGAGTCTCTAATGAAGAACAGCTGTCCAGCAGTGGGGCAGGTACTTGGGCTGATAGCTGAAAGTGTAGGTCCTTTGTGTCCTTCAAGAAGTCCTCTAGATTAGATTTGTCTGAAGTCACCCCCTTCCTTAACTACCTACCCCCTCCCACCAATGACATTGTCTTTGATTCTAAGTGATAGAAATGTGTTGTGTTCCACTCACCTCACTTTATATATTCTCCTAGCTAAGAGAATGGCTGCTTCTTTTGCTATCCTGGAAGGCTGTTCAGTCTGTGTGGCTCAGCACTGGTGCACACATTGCTCACAGTCTTCACATTCCCTATGCATTCTGCTGTAGTTGGGCCAGGGAGAGGAGCACCACACTGAAGGCCTATAGATATTAGGTCCCAAGTTCCTCCTCTAGGTCTGTAGCTGCTGCTCCCTGTTTAAGCATCCTAGTTCACCTAAATAAGCCCACTTCATTAATAATACTGAGATTTCACACAAGGCCTCGTGTTGCTTCTCTTGGGGCTTTGATTGTAGATGTCTGTAGTGGTTTGAATATGATTGGTCCAAGGAGTGAGTGGCACTATTAGGAGGTGTGGCCTTGTCGGGGTAGGTGTGGCTTTGTTGGAGGAAGTGTGTCACTGCGGGGGTGGGCAATGAGACCCTCCTCCTAACTTCGTTGGGAGACAGTTTGTTCCTGACTTCCTTTGGATGAAGGTGTAGAACTCCCAGCTCTTCCTTGAAGCTGGGAAGCTGCCCTGTTCCCTCCTTGATAATAATGGACTGAACCTGTAAGTCAGCCCCAGTTAAATGTTGTCCTTTATAAGACTTGTCTTAAAAAAAAAAAGACTTGTCTTGGTCATGATGCCTTTTCACAGCAATGGAAACCCTTAATTAAGACAACATCCTAGGATTGTAGCCCAACAGCACCAGGCATGGGCGGGGGACATGCTTCTTGATCCTTAAACTGGGAAAGTACAGGACTGTTCATCCATCAGTTAAATTGGCATCTACACATGAAGCCTTCTCACTTAAGAGTGAGGTACCATCTGAAAGGATGTTGTGACTTGGCCTTTTCAGTATTTTCTGATACTCAGAGCCTAGAGCTTCTTCCTCCCTATGCTGAGATGAGCTACAACAAAAGCCACCAATCATGGCTCACAAGCCAACTGTGTCCCAGCATTTAATACAGCTTTATTAGAACACAGTCGTGTGTTTGTTTACATATTGTCTCACAGGCTCAGCACCAGATTCTGTACTAGAACTTGGATAGAAATGCCAATGACTTAGGGACTTTTAGGCAAAGAATTTCTTCCAAAATCCATTTTTCTTAAATGCATAAAGATGGAAGTGGGGGCTGCATGATGTGGGTGTTCTGAGGCGTGTTCTACTGAACCTCAGCTCTGTAGGATGCCCCTAAAGAGTTTAAGAAGTCAAAGACGAGAAATGCTTTCCTCAGCCTCCTGTTGAAGAGTCACAATATATTTATTTCAAAATCCTTAAGTGTGGCCAATAAGTTTACTTACTTGGGCCGATTTTCTAACAAAAACTGGCTATGAGGTTATGTTTTACATGTGAGTCTTAGTCGTAACCTCCAAAAGCAGAGATAGATTTTGGAAACAGTCTATAAGAAAGAATCAGTTTCATGGTCTTTAAGGATTATTTGTTAATTCTAGAATATTCTAGATGGGCGCATCAAGACCACAGGTAGAGCCTTTTATTACACAAAGCTTTGTGTGTGTTGCAGAAGACAGGATACCAAGAGTTCTTTCATTCTTAGTGACTCTCAGGCAGAGCTGGGAAGGGTCCCAAACACCAGCATTTCGGATAATGAGATTAGATGACAGAAATAAGCCCCTTTGGGGGCCTTCTTTTCCTTGTCTCCTTCAGCTCTGCTGATATTGGTAGCCACCGTGGGGAGGAATCTGCCTTTTGGGAACCTCATAGTTCAAGCAAGGAGAAGACACATGGAGGCCAAGAAGATGCAACCTCACTAGAGACTGGATCATCCATTGGCTTTGGCATCGCCGTTTGGGAAGCAAGGGAAGAAGAGATATTATTACTTGTGACTGCTGTTTGAGAACTCCAAATTGGACATTCTTTTTTTTTTTTTTTTTTTTTTGTATAAATAAAGTTCTTGGGCAAGTCTGTGAGGCATTTTCTTGACTGATAATCGATGTGGGAGAGCCAGTCTTCTGAAGATAGTGCCAACTCTTGACAGGTAGTCCAGCTAGCGTATGCTGCCTGGTTGCTGGCTCAGTGTCTGAGAGATCTCAGGGGTCCGGGTTAGTTGAGACTTACTGGGCTTCCCATGGGATCGTCCTCTTCCTCAGCTTCTTCCAGCCTTTCCTTAGCTCAACCGCAGGAGACCTCGACTTCAGTCTATCGGTTGGGTGTAACTATCTACATCTGTCTCAGTCAGCAGCTTGTTGGGCCTCTCGGAGGACAGCCATGCTAGGCTCCTGTCTGTAAGCACACCATACCATCAGTAATAGTGTCAGGCCTTGGAGCCTCCCCTTAAGATGGATGATCCCAAATTGGGCCAGCCACTGGACCTCCTTTCTTTTCCTTCAGTCTCTTCTCCATTTTTGTCTCTGCAGTTCTTTTAGACAGGGACAACAAATTGAACATTCTTGCTGTGGTTTAAGATTCACTAACTCAGGGAAGTTAGGAAGTCTTGTCTCCCATGGGAAGAGGCCCCAAAGACAGAGTCTATCAGGAGCTTTTCTCCCTACTTCCCACTGCAAGGAAGATGATGAGTAAGCTATCATAACACCACACCCTGGCTTTGGGCCCTGCTCCCCAAAAAACATCATGGTAGCCTTTTAGATTCCAAGATAGCCAAGGAAAGATAAGGCAGGGAGATATACGTGGGAAAGGAGTGGGAATGTGCTGGGATGTTAGAGCATGAGCCAGAGGAGGAATGTTGGTATAGTTCAACTCAGTGGGCTCAGGCCTGGCCTTGGAAGACATTAGAGAGAAGACAACAGGCCTATACTGGAAAGTAAATAAGCCAATCTGTGAAGCAGAATTAAACCTATTGGGAAAATGAGTGGAATACCCGACAAGTAATTTAAAAAGCTGAATGAAGTAGCAGCGAGATTCTTTAACTGAATCAGAGTAGCAAGCCTTTTAAGGGTAAGGATAACTAGGTGATGGAAAGGCGGAGGGAGACTGACAAGCCCTGCACTGCTGATGGTCAGGCACATGACCTGCACTGCTGAAGGACAGCCACATGACTGGGACATGTCTGTATGCCACAAGAGCCTCAGCACGCTACTGTCCTCAGAACAGTTGATTTCAACATTCCTAGTGAGCAGAAGCAGAAAAGAAAAAGCTTTTGGAGCAAAGATGTCCACACAATGTATTTCACAATACCATAATTCCAAAACCTAGGAACTTTCAATGTTTAACAGTAGAGGGAGGGTTAAACAGATGGGCTTTGGAAGACAATAGAATAGTTTTAGAATAAAAGTTTAGAAATTCTTCTAAATCATTTGAAAAGAAAATATACAGAACTGTGCTAATTCCTATGCTTCTAATTCCTAGTATATGATAATCAATGTTGAAAATACATATTTATGAAAGCTGACTATGAATACGTTTATGTTTTTTCCTTTATGTGTTTTCAACAATAATCATATATTATGCTCATTTTTTCTTTTTAAAGTAGCTCTTTGAACACTTTCTGCAGTATATTTTGATCATTTTAGCCTTTGCTAACTCCTCCCAGATCCACTCCCTTCTCTACCCATCCACCTTTGCGTTCTTTTTTTTTTTTTTAAGCATTATGCTTAGAACCAGAATGTGTGAGTAAACCTCAGAGACTGTTGTGGAATAATCCAGAGATACTTCTTGGATGAACTGAGTCACAAAAGGCCCCAAATCCCAGGAGCAGTGCCTCTGTAGGTAGCAAATGTAGCAGGTCTTGGCTAGTCCCATGTGACAGCTGGGCAGCCTTAGGCTCCGAGTGAATGCTTTGCTCAAGGTCAGATGTCCAGCATTAATACTCAAGAGGAGATCTCAACTCCCAATTCCCAACACGTGGGCTTTTCATTGGACTCAGCTGCCTGGTGACCAGAGCAGCCTATGGGCATCTGCTCATTATTTCTCAGAACTCATCATCTGACTGCTTGTCTGACTGCACAAGCAAGCCTGAGACACCTGGCTTTGGCAGGCTGCTTTGCTCCCCTCTCCTCATTTGTCTCTGCAGCCATTTCAGGCAAATTACCAGGGCAGCTGCTTGGGGCTGGCAGCACCAGGAGGCCAGCTTCAGCAGGATTCAGAGAGACTACCTTTCCAAGGAGGCAGAGCATAGGTAGCTACAGGTACCATCGGCTCAGCTCTGTGGTGCCACATACTGGGCGTGACTTTGTTGTCACAAAATAGATTTGACAGAGTAAGGCTTGGCAAGACTTGTGTTCTGGATTTTTTGCAGGTGCCCTGGAAGAAAGCAGCCAGAACTGTTGTCAGGGGGCAAATGTGTTGGGAAACAGTCTGAAGAAGAGGGGGCTTGGGGTAAGAAACAGGAACCTGGGTGTCAGACAGACATGGCTCTGTGTCCTGCTGCGTTCACCTCCGTGGGAGATGCTGTAGCCTAGCCACCGAGTCTTGTTTTCTTTATTGTCCTATGGGCAGGGTGGCACCTGCCTCACAGGGAGAGCTGAACAACATGGCAGTGATGTTCTGTAAAGGCGCTGCTCTGACTAATATAAATGATGACTTTGTTTTAAAAGCTTTACTACTTTCCATTCAATATAATTGGGTCATATTTTATTTAATTCATAAACATGTTCTAACCAAACGGCACATTATGGGACATGGAGGAGCAGTTTGGAATAATTAGAGCTGTTTGAGAGACTCCAAGAAGGATGGGCACGTGGCTTTGAGGAGGTTAGTATGGCTAAGTGTGGAGTAATGCAAGTCCAAAGGAACAGACTGGTTTGGAACCCAGGAGTTTGGCAATACAAGAGACCGGTGAAAGTGAGGGTGGGATGGAAGGTGCCATTTGACTGAGCTTGGGTGCAAACACTTGCATGACTGAAGCCACACCCATTCCATCCCCCTGCCTCTGCTGCAGAGGCTTCTGGGCTTCCTTGAACCCCACCACTCTTTGATCCACTCAAAGCTTCTCCAGCTGTCCTATCTGCAAAGGTACTGTTTCCCTTAGACTCCCTGTGGCTGAGGTGGACAAGAGTGCATTGGGACATTTTGAACAACTGATTCTGCAAAAGCAAGCCTTGACTTTTGATTCGCCAATTTCTATGATATATGCATTTTCACATGGCTGATTAATTTCAACCTACCAACTTGGTGCCATTAAATACTGAAAGAGAAGGAGATGTACAGTCAACTCTCCCAAGCCAGGAGAGCTGGTCCCTAGCATACCTTTGGAGTGAGGGAGAGTAGAGCCATCAGCCACTTGCATTTCTGAACATAGAGGCTCATCTTCAGAGGCCCCAGGGACCTTCCTTGTTCACATAGACAGTAAGGACAGGACATCTCTCTTAGTCAGGCTATCTTACTATAACCAGTGACCTTTCTGCTTCACCCATAACCAGGGTAGGAGTTTTTGTTTTTGTTTTTGTTTGCATGTGTACATGTGTGTGGCATGTACATATGAGTGTTCACATGTTTATGTGCACATATACACAAACAGGATATATATGCACACATGCATGCATGCATGCATGTGGGGGCCACAAGTTGGTGTGGTTCTCTTCCTTGATGACATTTCACTGTATTTGCTGAAGCAGAACCTCATTTGAACATTGAGCTCACTGACTCAGCCAGTCTAGTCAGCCAGCTAGCTCCAGGGACCTCTACCTCGGCCTTCTAAGAGCTAGAATTACACCTGTTTGAGAAACCCAACTCTCATTCTTTTGCCAACTGGCAAGTGCTTTACCCACTGAGCCATCTACTCAGCCCCCTCCCCCTTTTTAAATAAGGTCCACCATTTGTGATAACCTTCCTCCCCAAGTCTTCCAAGTGCTTGAATTACAAGCCTGTGCTGTTGTGCATGGCTAACCAGGGCAGGTGTGACGGGACTTAGTGCTTGTCAAATAGTGAGTGCTCAAAATGGCAGCCATGGAGATTATGTCAGCCATGACATCACCAGTGCACATCCAATCCATCCTCAGGGGTGGGGTGGGGGTGGAACCTTTTGTAAAACAGCAGAGGGGGCTCTGAGGCAGCTCCTTCCATCTCTGTCACTTTATTTCTGGTGATTCAGATCTTTACCTAGTTTCCTGGTTTTTTAAAAAAATATATTTGAAAATGTTTGGAAGAATGGTTTCTCTATGAAATGACCTCAGCAGCTGCCAGAGGGCAGTTTGTTATTTCACACTATTTAGCACAAAGTCTCAAATGGATTTAAGACGGTCCATGTCCTAAAGTATAAGAATGGCCAGTGGTCCAAGCTGGTCCCTGTGTGGGTGGGGGGGAGAGACAGAGCTCATGCCTCCTGGGTCATTTTTGACTAGGGACAGAAGCCTCCAGGGAACCTATGCCTTCACACTCCAGCATGTAAAGAAAATGTCTCTCCACACACTGCAGTTCCATGGAAGCCACAACATACTCCAGCTCCCCAATACCACAGAGTTCAGAGGATGGGCTGCAGGCTAAAGAAAAGGCTATAAACATGGACCAAAGGTTTCTCTGGGTATCATTTAGGAGACTACTGAGGAAATGTAAGAATCTTTACGGGAGATAGAGATGAAAAGACGCAGGTCCTCTCAGAGCCTTTGGCTGGGGAAGCCTGTGGACAGAGCCCAGGCTTCTTTTGACATGTCTTAATGGCGGCAGCTTCATCAAGGTGACCAGTCTCAGGGAAACCAGTTCTTACTTGGGGATCCCAGCCAATGGGAGGCAGTGCAAACAAGCACATGGGAGCCTTGCTCTGTGAACTGCCTGCTTTCGTCCTTCAGACACACTGTGACATGTCCCTGTGACGTGCACTTGAGCAGACTGGGGTGTAGGAAGCTTTAGCAGCACTGAGCTCAGGATTTCACAAGTACCAGCTGCCATTTAACACACCCAGCTCACCACCTTGTTGGTGATGCTATTAGGTTTTCTTTTTGTAGAAATGAACTCCGAGGGTTCGATGTACTCCCAGAGTCACGGAGCTAGAAGTGGTGGGGTGAGTGGGCACTTCTGCTTTTGGCTATGGGCTATATACTCAGAATGACCATCCCTGGATGCCCTGCTGAGTCCTGGCCTCCAGTCTGCCTCTAGGAAGGTGTTCAACCTTTAGCCTCTGGCTCTTGGGAACAATGTGTTTTCAAATGCTTTCGCATTGCTCGCTTGCTTTTCTCTCCCAAAGAATGCCATGTGGGCAAGAATCAACCCTGGCTGGGTGAGAGCATCTGGCTAGAGGAAGGCCATGTCTTTCTCTGGCCTCTGGACCTTTTACTTAATCCAACATTGAACATACCAGGCCTGCACCAATCAACTTCCGACACGCCCAGGACTAGTCCTACATATTGGTGCCCGGAGCTCTGGAGACCTGGAAGATTGGGCCATGCTTCTCTGAGAAAGGGACAGACACTGTGTTCCTTTTGTTACTGCCTTGATTCAAATCCCCAGTGGCTACATAATTTGTAAGGTCCAGGGGAAAGGAAAAAATGAGTGGCCCTGGTTCAGTGAGTATTAAGAATTCCAAGGCAGTTATAGGAAAGCATTAAACCAAGAGCAAGTATTCTGACATGTGGAACTCTGAATGAGTATACAGGTCACACAGCCATGAAGCCAGCTTGGTCTCACCTGGATATTGACTACTCCATTCTCCTCTCCTGTCCTTATTCAAGCCACTTTTCTTTCTTATTTTCTTTTTTTTTACTAGACATTTTCTTTGTTTGCATTTCAAATGTTATCCCCTTTCCTGGTTTCCCCTCTGAAAACCCCCTATCCCCTCCCTGTCCCTCTGCTCACCAACCCACCTATTCCCACTTCCCTGTCCTGGCATTCCCCTACACTGGGGCATAGAGCCTTCACAGGAGCAAGGGCCTCTCCTCCCACTGATGTCCAACAAGGCCATCCTCTGCTATATATGCATCTAGAGCCATGAGTCCCTCCATGTGTACTCTTTGGTTAGTGGTTTAGTCCCTGGGAGCTCTGGAGGTACTTTTTGGTTCATATTGTTGTTCCTATGGGGATGCAAAGCCATTTAGCTCCTTGGGACTTTTCTTTAGCTCCTTCATTGGGGACCCTGTGCTCAGTTCAATGGTTGGCTGATCAAGCCATTTTTCTATGCTGCAGCCACAGTGACATTTCTTGCTCATGATTCTGTATCAATGCCCTGATCCCCAGCTCTGCAGAACAAAGGCCCAGGTGAACATAACTGTCCCTCTTGCACTGGGTGTCTTTTCCTTAACACTGTTGACATTTGGGACCTGACCATTCTGCTGCAGGCCTCTACTCTGCCCTTTAGGACATCTGGTAGCTCCCCTGTCCTTTACATGCTAAATGTTGACAGCATCTACTCTTTGTTCCTGAATCATGTTAATCAAAAGTGTCTCCAGCTATTTTCAAATGTCTTATGGAAACAAAATTATTCCCAATTGAGAAATATCAACATAGGACTAGACATTATATAGAGACAGATCCATGGGGTATCATGGATAGCAGAAGAGGAGGGAGTTGTACGTTCTCACTGTTCAGCCAATCCCAGGCTGGCTTTGGCTCTATGAGAAGTAAGGGATAAAGGTCCAGTTTCTCCTCTTGACATCTTACTGCCTCATCCTTGAAACATCAACACCCTCTCATAGAGCATCAGATCTGACTAACCAAAACTTCTCTTAAAAAAGGTTTAGCTTATATTAATGTTGAAGTATTTTTAGAAATCTGGAAACTGCCTAGGCAAAGCCAATTTCCTGAATCCTAGAATACGAAAACTGAGACCCAGGGAGCTGCAGACACTTGTCTAGTCTATTGGCTTCTGGGATCTAGTTCCTAGTTCCCTTTTGTAAGGTCATATTGACATGATTTTCTTTGAAGAGCAGATCCATACTCTAAAGCCACAAGGTGAGCTTGAGTTGCCTCAGCTTTCCCATGTTGGAGTATAGGCTGTAGGATAAAGAAAAGACTATAAATATGGACTTAAGGTTTCTTTAGGCATCATTTAGGAGACTATTGAGGAAACATAAGAATCTTTATGGGAGATATAGATGGAGATACACAGGCCCTTTTTTCTTTCCTCCTTTCTCTTTCTTTTTCTTTCTTTCTTTCTTCTTTCTTCCTAATGATTTACTTATTTTTATTTTATGTACATGGACTGGTGGTTTTTGCCTACATGTATGCCTGTGTAAAGGTGTCTGAACCTCTGGACCTGGAGTTACAGTTTGCTAGGTGCTATGTGGTTACTGGGAATTGAATCCTGGGTCCTCTGTAAGAGCTTAATCACTGAGCCATGTTTCTATTCTCTGAAGTTTCTTACATGACTCAGTCTAGCCAGTCAGATTGAGTCTCTGGTACTGTCTGTCCTGAGGATGAGATCTGTGGGATTGGTGGGTCAGTTAGATGGAATCTTGGGGTTCTGAGGTTGACTTTTATAAAGAGTACTAGTGAAAGCCGGGGTGGCATGGAACCTGTCAGAGCTGAGGATGGACACCAGAGTCCCAGCCTGAATCAGCTGCAGAGTCAGCTCAGCTCTGTGGGCACATGCTAGGCTGGACGTCACAGGTTTGTGAACCCATCAAATTCTTCTGGTATCAGGTAATCTGAATTAGACTCCTAGAATTTGCATGCAAATGGATGGTGACATATCAGGGACTTCAGATGCATTGAAGCTCTTCTGATTTCTCCCAAATCCAAGCTCAGGGCTTATTGTAGTGTGATGCTGCTCATATGGGGTTGTGGAAGAGTTTTGATAAGGTAAATTTGTGTGTAGTTGCCTAAGAGTCTGTCTCCAGCGACAGACAATGCTTTGGTCCTAATGGCACATACTTACCATGCTGCTCTGAGGGTTTTCTGCCAGTTATTAAGGTCTTTGTGGGGGAGCATCTACCTTGAGACAGCAAGAAGAAAGCCTCAAGAGTCTTTTAGATTGACATGAAAGAAGGTCTTTGATTCTTTTTTTTTCAAATCCAGGGTAGAAGTGTGGGGAATAAGTTTCTATGTTTCCAAAGGAAGTTATCTTTCAAGCATCTTCAGGTTCAAAGTTCATCAGGTGAATTTTTCCTTTTAGCCATTAAAATTAGCTTGTGGAGGCAGTCTGGATCTACACCTTTTTTTTTTCCTAGTCGCTTCAGCTTTTACAGTGAGCAGAGTGGAGTCTTCCAGCTAGGGCTTTGGGCTTTGGAGAATCCTCCTTGGTCCTGGAGCATCAGTGCAGACAAATGCAAGGTGGATAGGAAACTGTGCAGCATGGGAGGAAGAGTGACAGAAGGGATGCAGAGTGGCTGTAGGAAGTGGTGGACAGGTGCCCAGTCCAAAGTGGGATTAAAAAAGACTTCCTGGCAGAGAGCTTGGAGTCTTGGAAGATTAGTGGGGATTAGGGAGGACAAGAGAGGGAGGGGGTTCCAGGCCAAATAAATGGCAGGTGACCACAAAGCAGTGGCGTTTGAGACACTTGATATAGTTGGTGCTCCCCGTGTGGTCAGCTCACAGGCAGCATTGCTGAGGGGCCTTCCCCATAACACACCCAAGAAGTAGCTCCTTCTGACTTCCCCTCATTTCTCCTGGGCAATGCAGGCGTAAGATTTTATTATAGCACTTGTCAAGTCAGATACTAACCTGTTTGCCTCTTTGATGGCTTGCTTTGAATTGCACCCCTTTGCATATCCAGAGGGGGGAGTTGCTCCATTCTGTTCATTCCTGAATCCCTGGCCAAGAACAGTGACCAGCATCAAGAAGGCCTCAAGAGGTACTGTTGCAGAGATGAGATGGGATGCATGTGTGCATGTGCATTCACACACATGCATGTACGTTTGTGCTACAAAGATAGTGGGAAGTCCCATTGCAGGGTGCCTGTAAAGACATAAGTCAGCTCACATTAGTTGAAACATTAGTTTCAAGGGCATGTGGAACCACTGAGAAAATTTATGAGGAGCTTTTATTCAGTTAGCTTGGGACCTTAGGAACAACATCTCTGGTACCAATGTGTAGGGTGGCTTGAGCAGGAGGTAGAAAATAAAAGACTGTGAGCTGGTAGGGCAGAAGGAAGGGACGGGGACTGTGGTAGGAGGAGACATTTGAGACACTGGATGAAATTGAAGCCATAAGACTGGCTGGAAAATGGAAGTAGGCTACTCATAATGACACCCAATCTTCTGATCTAGCTTCTCTGACATTTGTGATGCTCATGAACATTGCGAAGGGAAGCAGGCAAGTGAGTGTAGATTCAGGAACATGCCCACTTAAGAGAGAAACCTCAGTCAGAGGTGAGTGATTGCACATAGTCAGTTATAGCTGACAGGGAGAGCCACCCAGGCAGTCCCTGAAGAGGGTTGTGAAATGAGGAAGAGATCCGTCAACAAGTAGGTTGACAGCCAGCCTTGATCCCACGTGGTCTGCCTTTCCCATCAAACATCTTCATGACCAGTGGTTGACAACATGACAAAGACTCCTTGCCGAGAGAGGAGAGAGCCTCAGCCAGGGAAGTGAGAACACAGGTTGAGTGAGTAGCCCAGGACAGATCTGTAAGCAGAAAACTGAAGAAGGATGTGGGAAGGAAGTTCCCATCCTCTGTCTGTGCATGTGCATACATATTCAGACATGTATGTGCGCACATAAATAAACGCGCCCCAGAGAACTTGCAGTGAATATAAGCAGTTTCTTCATTGATTGTGCTGCAGTGAACACTCCCTTAGCATGCATATGCTCTAGTTTATTTAGCCCCACTGCTCCTGACGGACATGTAACCGTTACATGCTTCTGCTGTGCCAGGCTGGCAGACACTTTGTTTGTGTGCGGATATATATGTGTAGGCTAGATTCCTACAAGAGGGGCTTCTATTGGTATCTCCCGCTTGGACCCATATTGGGGATCTGCTATCTAGACCGAGCATGCCAATTTCTGCTGCCTGAGGTACATGAGCATCTGTCCTTACACTCTGAAAATGTGGAATCAAGAGCCGTGCTCTCTGCCAGTGCCATAGTTTTTAAAAATGACATTATAATTGTCACTTTGCGTTTATCAAATGTCAGTGACACCGTCTTAAGTGTTCAAGAACCAGTTTCATTTAAGTGACTCTCAGAGTTTTAGTTTATCTTACCTCATTCCCTTTAGAGTTTGTTTTTTTATGGGTCCTCCCCTGCCACCCCCAGATTTTGGGGGGACTGGTTGTATTGTAGGAAATTAGGAAATTTGTCTCTTGTCTTAGTGTGTAGACACATTGCTTTTTGCTTTCATTCTTCTATGCACCTATGCCTTGCTTCCTCTGGCATCTACCTGGGGTAAGATAAGAGGAGGACAGGAGTTTGGAGGTTAAGACTGAGCCAAATGAGCAGGTGAATTCTTGTCAGTAGTAGATTGCAGGAGTTCTTTAGGACCAGCTTGCTAGTGATTTCTGCAGACATGGACAGCCATGAACACATGCCTGCTGGGGGCGGGGAAAGGAGAGCTGTGTTTATTCAGCCTTGTACAGAAATGTCATACTCCCAAAATCTTGGAACCAAATAAAATCGATATCTTTGAAACAGACTGAGAGAAACCGGGGTCATATAACCTCAGGCCCTGGGCCAGAAATAGCAGGGTACAGTCTTCAAACAAATGTGATGGGTGTAATGAACAGGCAAAATGGTCACGAGACAGCTGGAAGGGCAGGTGGGTGGCAGGTGACTCGTATGTTAACCATTGTCAGCTCACATTTGTCATGTGAGCTCTGAGCCAGGCCTAGGGGACACAGGGTCCTGCCTTCGAGGAATTCACAGAGTAGATGAGCAAACAGATGATACCAGGATGGTATGACAAGGACTCTGGTAGAGAAAGCATGAGAGACTTGGGAACCCCCAAGAGGGCAGCCCAGTCTGTCTGGAGACATCTAGGAATCTTCCTGGGTGAGGTGACATCTAAGCAGAATTCTGACAGACAGGTTTTAGGTGGTCAAAGCGTGTACTGAGTGAGAATCACCAGGGAGACTAAGTATTGAGGCCAAAGTTGCAAATGGGGAGAGCATTGACCCTCCAAGAAATGGAAATTGTCGAATTTGGTTTACTTAGAACAGAGGATTCCATCAGAGAGATGGGTGAGAGTGTAAGTTAGGGAGGCTTGGGAAAACCTGGAGGAACTGTGTGGGGCCAGGGCTGGGGACAAGAATTGAAAACTGCTGGGTAGGTAGAAGGACTAGATACCTCATATTTGGGAGAGGAGTTGATAAATGATGCATAGTTCTTTAAGATCTTCCATGGCATTCCTGAAACAGTGGGTTCCCCAAGCAAGAGCTGTGTCTATCCACAGTGGCATAAGGGAGTAAAGAGGGGGCATTTAGATAAAAGGAATAGGATGTGGCCAGAGCCACAGGCCTGCGAAGGTTAGAACATCTTCCCTGGTGAGAATCTCAATGGAAGTAAGTATGGCACCTGGGGTAGGTGTG
>NW_022196906.1:91726684-91736684 GCF_008632895.1 Mastomys coucha | reverse complement strand
TTTTGATGGATTCTGAAGTTCCATGTCTTGTGCTTGTCTCCCTTCAGAGTCTGCTACGTGGTCAGACTTCTTCCTCCCTTCCATTGCCGTCTCCTTTCCATCCCTTAACAATCCGTGGGCCACTACACTTAGGGCCCTCCTAGACAGCCTAGTGTGAGCTTCTGCTTAATCCTTAACTTAATCCTGCCTTTTTCCATACAAGGTGACAGTCCAGATTCCGGGAATTATGATATGGATACGCAGTATTGGGGGAGGTGCCACCACCATCTACCTTCTCTGTATTCTGAACTGTTGTTGGAAAGGTATACATCTTCTGCTGCTTTCTAAGACTGAGCAGAATTTTTGGCCCATAGGGAGTGCCCACTTGGTGCTAGTGGGCCAGAGGGCTGGATTCGTGGATGAAATGCACACATTCAATAGCTGTGAATCTTAAGCGGTGTCAGTGGCTGGAGGGAAGATGGTATAAATCCCTTTCCTGTCCCTGTCCCTGACAGAGCAGCCTTCTCTCCTGGTAACAGATTTTGAGACAAAGCACGGCTTGGTTCTCTCTGGACTGTGTTTGAGTCTTGTGCTTGTATTACATTTCATGCGGCATAAATATTTGGGGAGCAAAATCAATTCTGGAGCAGAGCAGGAGGGATGGTAAGTGGGGTGCTTGGGTTTTATTCTTTTGGGGAAAACCAGAGACTCTATATGTGCTGGAGTGTGATCTTTCTGCTTCTTTTTCCAGAGGGTCATTAACTGTACTTTAATATGAGCCAGCTACCTCATGGCCACATTAGGTGAATTAAAAACTTCCCAAGAGGTTTCAGGGCTCCTGGGATGGCAAGGCAGGAGCCAGTGTGGACTCAGCTAGTAATGGCAGTCATGGTGGGAATTCCCAGGGCTGGGTAGATGCTTCTCAATTCCCTTACAATTCCCTGAGCAAATGACAGGGAAAGCAGAGGACAGATGGGTGGGTGTGGCTTTCAGGGCTCAGGACAGGCCTGAGAGCCCCCAGAGAGGACAGCCATGATTCTGATAAGACCCAGTGGCCAGAAATTAAGGTCTCACTTGGCAGCATCACATTCCTCCTGTGTCCATAGCAGCAGAGTACAGTTTCCAGAGCTCATCTGGGACCTTTTATCCAGGGGTCATAAGGAATCTATGATGACCTTGTGTGTTTGCTGGTGACCTTGTGAGCCCTGCTGCCCAAGAAGCAAAACAAAGGGCCTTCGGTGTGTTCTTTCTCCTTAGCTTACCTACAAGTCTGGGGCTGAGAGAGAGAGAGAGAGGAAAAGAGAGAGAGAGAGAGAGAGAGAGAGAGAGAGAGAGAGAGAGAGAGAGAGAGAGAGAGAGAATGGGAGTTCAGAACAGACCTTTATCTGCATCTCCTGTTTACTTCCCCTTTTTCTTATCTGCCCAGGGTGGTGTGTCTACCTTTGATCCCCATTTAAAAGAGATTCCACACCCACTATTTGCCATTTTCACTCCATCCTTTCTTCTCTCTGCTTTGGAGACACATCCTTTATGCCAGAGACAGTGGAAAGCACATACTTAAATGTCTTCTAAACTTCGGCCCCATTTTTTTTTTTATAAATCTGTGATATGCATAGAATTGCACACAGTGGCTTCGGTCCTTGATGGTGCACTTTTGCTTAGAAAGGAAGAAATCTCAACAAAGCTACCAGGAAACAAATGTGTGAGAGGAAACCCGAGAGCCAGAGTCAGGCAGCATAAACAAGGCAAGACAGAGAGAGCTCTGGAGGCTTTTACTTCTCTGAGGCAGGATCCTCCACCCTGCAGGCTCCCCTTGAAAAAGATGGTAGCCTTCCTGAAGTCCATGAGCAGCAGATATAACCCAGCATGAAGGGCCTTGTGAAGGCTTCCTTTGACATTAAGCTGTGAAGGAGTCCTGCATTCCTTCCTTTCCACCAAGACCATGGGTGCTGAGGTACACTCAATAATGTGTTCACTTGACTTTCCTTGCAAAAAATTCCAGTCAACCCTGCATTTCCCAGTGCCTCAGAGTATTAAGGCTTGTATAAGCCACTATACATCTGACCTGAAAGGAATAGTGCAAATGCCTGACTTCTGTGCATTATGATTCTGTTTGCAGGAGAAGGCGCTAGACCAACAGACAGCCTTTCCAGTAGAACTGAAGGTTCCTCTGATTAGCTGGTTTGCAGTTAAGTCAGCCAGTTAGACAGTCTCCGTAGGCCAGGGCTCAGCTGCATCCATCTCATGCAGTTTTAAGATGGTCCAGTGATTTCACTACCTTAAAGGTTGCACATAATTTGATTGATAACTCAGAACTCCAAATGTTTCCAGAAGGGGGAAAAAAGTCATTCCACAAATCAATTTTCCTAACTGCTCAGGTTTTTGTTGTTGTTGTGTTGTTGTTATGAGTTCTCAGTTTAATCACCGGAACAAGATCACTTTAAAAAAATCCATTCTGAGACCACAACACTTGAGTGGACAGCATACTCCATGAGAAGAAATGCCAAAATAGTCTGTGTTCCTAATTCTTTGTATTTAACAGGTTTCCTCTGACTGAAAGAACAGTGTGTATTCTGTAGAGAAAAATATATAATCATAAACTATCACCAGCCTAAAGGTGAACTATCCCTTTAAGAATACTCTGAGTGGATAACCATAACTAGCACTTTGGCATATACCCATCAGGGCTATTTTGAAATTATTGTTTGTTTAATATGCAAGCATGTGTCTCTGAGTGTATGTGTGTGTGTGTGTGTGTGTGTGTGTGTGTGTGTGTGTGTGTGTGTGTATGTCAAGGGTATGTGGGAGCCTGTGAAGGTCATAAGAGGGAATGGATCCCCTGGGACTGCTATGTGGGAACTGAACACCAGAGCAGCAAGCACTCCTAAGCCTTCTCCCTTCTCCCTTCTCTCCTCTCCATCTCTCTCCATCTGCAGGGGTTTCTTTTTTCTGTCTTATTTTTAGCCACACAAATTGCATGTACACATACACACAGAACTCTTCCTATTCACTTCAAAACTTTATTTACTGTTGCCTTATATGCTCTATGCTTAAGCATTTATCAAAGTATTACATGGATTTTATTCAATGTCTTCTCTAATTTATTTGATTAGATAACTATTAGTTGATCCGGATTACTTTTTTCTTCATGTGTTTAAACTTTGCCATCATAAATAAGATCACAACAAATTTCTTATTTCCCTCTGGCTCTTTACTAAGAACAAATTCTTAAAGGCTGATTTAAAATAAATGTTATTATATTATTTTTTTTTATGCATGTGGGTGTTTTGCCCGCATGGTTGTCTATATATCAAGTGCATCCCTTGTACCTGAAGAAGCCAGAAGCGGGTGTCAGATTCCCTAGAACTGGAGTCAAAGAAGGTTGTTAGCTGATATGGGAGGTAGGAATTGAACACAGGTCTTCTAGAAGAGGTACTCTTGATGACTGAGCCATTTCTCCAGCCCCTTGAGGCTAGCTTCTTGAGTCAATGTGTTTTACTGCTATAAGTGGAATCCATGGCACAACAGCTTCATTCTACATGGTGGAAAATAGATGTGTGAAGGCCAATCATGAGTGGCTGAGCTTGTGTTTCTAACTGCATGCTTTTGAGATAACTGACCCATTCTAGTGACAGCTGTCCTGTCCACTCACAGAGGCCTTTGCCCTCTTCCCAAGCTCCCACATGGGTACTTTAGGGATTTGATTTCTAAACCTGGATTTTAGAGGACACATTCAAATGATACTAGATATTTTATTCAAAATGACTGGCTCCATCTTTGACCTATAAAAGAGTTCAGTTTTATTTACTCCAAGGATGATGAATACAGATCATAGAAGTGTTTGTCTGTTTGTCCAAAAGACAGTATTTTTTAATGGTGGGTCTTCAGGCACTTTTGCCTGGGGTAGGGTTTCCTAGTAATAATTTCCTGATCCCTCTCATTCCAATCCTCAATCTCAGAGAGGCCAGAAAGCTTGCCTTTCTCTGCTTGTGGAAGACTGTCTTCAAATTCCTCACCTCTAACACGAGGAGGAAGAACTGCAAAAAGCAATTCAATGTACAGCTCATAGCCGAGGTCTGATTGGCTCCAAATCTCAGCCTGCCCAGACATGAGCTTTGCCAGCTTCAGTGGGTTAATTCACTATTCTGTGTTTCTTCTTCTTTCATAAAGCAAGAATAGAAATAAAAGTCTCTAGATGACAAAAATAACTGATTACATATAGATCCTGCCAATACTTAGCAATTAAAAAATGGCAGCAATCTCTACTGCCTGACCCTATCTTTTGAGGAAAAAAAAAAAAAAACGCTCTGCAGTGGCTGAGTTTTGACTATTTTGTCCTGTTCCAGTTTCTTAGTGCCCAGAACAGTGCTTGGGCATGTAGTAGGCCCTCCATTAGTATTTGTAGAATACATGAATAATTCTTTCAACCACTTCATTACCAACACACGACTGTGGATGCCAACTGTGCCACTTGGTTGTTTTTGCCGGCGTTTTCCTTCTCATGACGGCCATTCTTGAGTGCTCCTAGCTTATTCCTCTGTGGGTTGAAAATGCTACAGTTTCTTGGGCATAAATATTTAATGTGACTTTAGCTGCAAAAGCTCATTCCTTTAGAGCATTTGGAGTCCCTCCTGTGTCTGCGAGACCTGGCAGGCACTTACTCTATGCAACAAGTATTTATGGATCCAAATCACACTCTCCAAATGGCCCAGGCTTCTCACTGTTCAGCATCAAGGGGGAGAGCTTGGCTTCATGATCACATACAACCCAAATCCCTAGCACTCATCTGGGCCCCCATAGACTGATGGGAGGCATTTCTTGCTCAGAACCATGAAGCACATAGGACATGATAACGGTATCAGAGTAGCAGAGCAGATGTATGGGAAAGTGATGCTGCTGGGTCACATCTCATCTCACCTTAGTCAACCAGATGATACATGGAACACGTGCCTCAGCCACAGGCTGGATATCAAAAACAAATAGACCATAAGCCTCTCAAGGGAATGACTTGATGTCTTCTCCCAGAGATGTGAAAGGGCTCAGCAAAAGGTATTCAGAAGATGTCAAGTTTATCCATCATTAGGAGCACGGCTCAACTGTGGTTGGAGTCTATGTTCTCCAGAGGTGTTTGAGTGAGAGAGTAGCTGATCAGAAGATTCACAGAGAGTCCAGCAATGGTAGGCTCCAAAAGAAACGTGATCCTGGAAGACAAACTCATTCTTCTACACCAAAATAATCATGATTGACAGGTAGCCTGTGCAAATAGAACAGTTGAATCAAGTTGTATGGTAGTCCTAACAAGGACTCCCTGAAAACGTCTATCTCTTAATTTTTAGAATATTGAATAGTTTAGCTTGCATCTGCAAAAGGGTCTTTGTAGATGTGACTCAGTTAAGGATTGTGACACAAGACTCTCCTGCATATGGGGTCGTAGACAGAAATATGAGCATCAGAAAAGTGATGTGAGGTGCAAGAAGTAAGAATTTAGAAAGATGATGCCATGCTCTTGGCTTTGAAGATGGAAGAGCCATGAACTAAGCAATACAGGGGGACTCTACAGCCTAGAAAAAACACAGAGACTGATTACTTTTTAGAGTCCAGTCAGAATGTAGCCCTGCCAACATCTTGAGTTTATGACTTTTCCTTTAGAAGCACCAGAAAAACTGAATTGTTTAACCCATCAAATGCTTATGAAATTGTAAAAACTTCTTGCAATCTTGATAAAATAGCAAACCTATGTTTCCTTGGAAGACCTGGGGCATCACACTGACTGTTTCACGTGTGCACCAAACAAACCATTTCATGGATGTATTCAGGAAGGGTTCTTTGGATTGTGTGGTATCAGCCATCAATCATGGAAGTATATCAAAGGACAAAGATTTCTGTTATGGGATAGAGTACTTTTCTCTCCCACAGTTTCAGCCTTCTCTTGCTTCTTCCCTTCCTCTCTATGAAGTGTCAGGGCAATTCTGAGTCAGGTGTGTGTGTGTGTGTGTGTGTGTGTGTGTGTGTGTGCTGTTTAGAATTCCCCGACATGTGTCACTGGTATTCAAAGATGTTTGAAGGCCTTTCACTGGCTTGCAACGTCCTAATGATTTGATCCCATTACTCTCAGCTTGCAGTACTCACTCACTCCCTGCCCCCTTCTTGTTCTGCTCCAACCACTCAGGCTGCTATGCTCCTCATGCCTAACAAGTCTCTACGCTTCGTGCATCACTTCCTGTCTGGAATATTGACCTCAGGGCCATCTCAGTTTCCTTTTCACCCTTTGGGTGTCTGCTCAGATTCCCTATTCCCTGCTCACAGTCTAAATAAAACATCTCTCCCTGTCACTTTGCCTTTACTATTCTTAATTTTTCCCATACTATCGTTTTCCCTGCCTGATCATTGTGTACTTACTGTTTTCTGTCCCCACTGGCAGGCAACATGGGTAAAATCAAGAACTTCTGTTTCTTATTTATTTCTATAGTCAAAAGATATTTAAATAAGAGCATGCCTTCAGTCCCAGATCACTGTGGGTTGGAAACAATGTCTGGGGATGATTATTAGCAGGGAAGAGAACAAAACCCAAGGATGCTGCTGTAGAGAGTCAGGCAGTAGGAATTCGGGTAGGGACCACACAATGTATCCACAGGTGCAATTAGATAAGGGACCAACTTGTGGTATTTTACCACACATTATCATAACTGTGTTTGAAACAACCAATTGCAGATTCCAAAATCGGTAATAAAGAATATTTTGATTATTTACCATGGAGAAAAATGGTAAATGTCTGAGGTAATAGATATGCCAATTACCCTTATCTAGCTAGTAATCACAATAATTTATGTAACGAAACATCACATTGTATCTCATAAAGATACAATTACAAGGTACCAATCAGAGAGAGAGAGACATAGAGACAGGGAGGAGGGGAGAAAGAGAAAAGGAAAGGAAAGAAGAGAGGCAAGAAGGAAAGAAAGAAGGAGATAAGGAAAAAAGGAGGGAAAGAAGGAAGGAAGGGAAGAAGGGAGGGAGGGAAGGAGGGAGGGAGGGAAGGAGGGAAGGAAGAAAGGAAGGAAGGAAGGAAGGAAGGAAGGGAGGGAAGGAGGAAGGGAAGAAAGGAGGAAGGAAGGGTCTGCATCCATCCTCCACATTCCTCTGAAGTACTTACTTTGGAAGGGCCCACAGAGTATTGTGATAGCTAAGAATCCTTCAGCGAAGCTGAGCAGCTGCCTCTGTCTGCCAAGCGAGAGTCAGCAGCACCTGTGCCTGCAGGAGCCCAGCCCAGCACCTCCACAGGAGCGGGCAGCATTTGATTCTGCTCTGAGGTCCATATGGCACACTAGACCTCCACACCTGAGGATAGGCTGGCCCTCCAATCATTTGTAGTTTTAGAAGATTTAGCATAATGATCCTTTCAGAGCTTAACAGCGGAGGCAAGGGATCTGGATTTCTGTGAAATGCCCTCCCTGCTCTATCTGTGAATGGCAAAGAGGTGATCTTTTCCAAGAAAGGAGAAGGCCAACAAAGCTCCCCAGGACAGGGCTGTGTCAGCAGGTGGGGGTGAGCTTGGGAAGGTAAAGTAGGATTTGAAGGGATTCCCAGATCATTAAAGAGGATTTTCCCAAATGAAGAACCATCAAGCTCTCGAGGAGACACTGAGCTTGGGGTAAGCCTTGGGATGGGAATAGCACATTTCAAGTCCACTCCTGATCCCCTCAGTTGCCTTCCTCTTCCTCCATGTATTCACGAGGCAGATGTAGGACTGACACAGACTAGAAAATGAAGGGGAATAGAGGCAAGGCCTGGATGGTGCTCTGTAGCATCCTAAGTTTAGTGGGGAAGAAAATAAGCAAGGGAGAGAGTGCCATGCTTGTGGTGATGCTGCTGTTGGAAGAAGCTCTGATCACAAACTTGCCAGCCTAACCATCTGGGAACCAGATTCCTTGAGCCTTGGCCCAGCAGAATCTGAAGAGCACATAAGAGTCTGGCAGTTAGTGTCCAGGAGAGACAGTGTAACAAATTATCTCTAAATTCAGTGTCTGTGCATCAGAAACCCGGCAGTCTCTTCATAAGGTGGTTTGGGCTTCGGGACATGTATAAGGTTGTAGTCAGTTGAAAGCCTTGACAGCGCTGGGAGACAGCTTCCAAACTGGCTTACTCTTGTGACTGTTGGCAGGAGGCCTGTGTTCTTCTGGGGTAAGGGGGTGCTTATTTAGAGAGCTGCTGGAGAGTTCTCATACAAACGTTGGTTCATCTGGAGTGAGCAACACAAGACAGACATACTCTGTACCGTCCAGCCTTGGAAACCACACAGTCACTTCTGAAATCAGTCATTTGCTATAAAGCCAACTCTCTTCAATAGGGAATGGGCTCAAGGAATAGGATGTGTGACAGGCGTGCCGCAGGTCTTCTTGCATGATTACCACAAAGGGTTATCCTTGCCCAGGGAGTGTTGTAAGCTTCACCGTATGGATGAGACATCCATGGCTTAGATGAGGAGCTAGAAATGACCCCATTTGGGGACAAAAGATGCAAATCACACACTGGAGAGACAAAGGAGGCCCAGGGAAGAACTTGGTCTGCATCCTGAGTTGATAAGGAGGACAGTAGGGAATCAGGCAGGATTTGGAAAGCTCATGCTGGCTCTCAGATGATGGGAGTGGAGTTAGAGACAGGAGGCTGGGCATAGAGGCTACTGTAGACATCAGGATTAGATCTGAAGAGTCTCCCCTGGGACAGTGTGCTCTGAACCCAACACATGGTCCCTACGTACAAAGAGGAGATGGGCCTGGGATGAAGGGAGGATGGGGAGCATCAGAAGTCCTGTCTCCTAGCGAGATGACTGGGCACATGGAAGTATTAACATGGATGGATGTACTAACTGAGACAGGTCCAGGAGAAGCACGGTAGAGTAGAAAATAGAGCCCTAATGATGGCTTTGTTTTGAACATGCGAACTTAGAGGAGCTTCTCAGTGTGCCGACATTTTGAGTTTGCATTGGGAAGAGATTGCTGAATTACAATAGGAACCAGCAAACCCAGACAAACAAAATATAATAAACTAACAAAATCCCATGCAATTCTTATTTGGCGTCTAGTGAAAGTGACCTCGACTGATGACAGTTTGAATATTGCCTGCTCAGCGACATAACCGGGTTTCGAGTTGATTAGAATGCAGAAAGGGAGAGAGCTAGCCTTTGTTGTGTACCCAATATGTGTTCAAAATTGTCTTCTGGTTGTTGTTGTTGTTTTGTTTTGATGACATGTACTATCCAATTTGAAGCCCCTTACAACATCATGAGCTTATTTTGGGTCAGATACCCTATGAAGAACTTTGTGTGTTAAGCCATTTCATTCTCTCAATAAGACTAAAAACTGGACTCTATTATAGGTAAAGAAACAGACATAGGAAGGCTAAGCAATTTTCTCAAGGTCCTGGGAGTGGCCAAGACAGGAAGCCTTGCCTTTTCTATCTACTGATAAGAGGCTGTCTGCATTCTGTAAGCATTGTGAGAATTATGTCCAAAGTTACAGTGTGATAAATGATGAAGCCGGAATCAGCTTTTGTCATCAGCTTTTGGTGTTTGTACATTTCCGTGATGTGTGTGTGTGTGTGTGTGTGTGTGCGCATCAGTCTTTATGATGTATGTGTGTGGTGCATGCCTGTGGGTGTGTAGGTATCCATGTGTGCGTTTGTGTGCCTGTGTCAGTGGATCAGAAGACTGAGGAGGACATCAGGTGTCTTCTTTTACCTTTTGCTGCTTTATTGACTTGGAAGCCAACCATTTCAGCCAGACTGGCTGGCCAGCAAGCTTCCAGGATCTGTCAGTTTCTGCCTTACAATGCTGGGTTTACAGACACATGCAGCTATGGCTGGCTTGTTACATGGAAGCTGGGAATTCGAATTTAGATGCTTGTGTACACACAGACAAGCCTCAGTTGAAAAATTACTAATATAAACAAAAGAAAGCATGTCAAGCATGTCTGAAGGTGGCAACTACCCTTTTAAACACCCCAGTTTGTGCTCTCTCTCTCTC
>NW_022196906.1:91693867-91726452 GCF_008632895.1 Mastomys coucha | reverse complement strand
CTCCCTCTCCCTCTCCCTCTCCCTCTCCCTCCCACTCTCCCCCACCTCTCTCTCTCTCAACAGGGCCTTACTAGTCTGACCTAAGCTAACAATATAAGCCAGGCTGGCCTTAAACTCAGTATCCTTCTGCCTCAGAAATACAGAGTGATAGAATTAGCAGGGCATGCCACTGTGCCCTGTTATCAGTTTAGAACCTCTGAGTAGATCTCCTGGACCACATTATGTGACAAAACCAATAGTCTCCTTTAAAATTCGTCCTTTTCTCAGTCCAGCCCCACCTACTCAGGGGATCTTTGGGGCAGTTATTGCTGTGCTGCCTGGAGACCCAGGGACTTCCTCTGCCGTCTGCCTCTGATTTCAGAGATGATATTTAATTTTATTCACTCAACCACTACTTATTTATTGAGCTGAGCTCAGCAATGTGGTTACAATGATAAACAGGACAGGCCTGGTCTGAGCTTTTAGAGATTCGGGTATACCAGGGGGAGCGCATGACAGACACTAATCACATTAATAAATAAAGGCTAACAACAGCCACATGCCAAGAATGAAATGCAGGAGGTGCAAGCGATGAGTAACAGCGAGTCAGCATTAACCTGGGAACATAGTCAGAGATAGCCTGGGGAGGCCCAGGGTAAGGAGAACAGAGTCAGAGATAGCCCCGGGGAGACCCAGGTAAGGACAAGGACCTCTTAGACCGCAGTGATAATGGCTGCCAAGCCACTCACACCAAGCCACTGTTGAATTCTTCATCAAAGGCTGTATAGCATAGCAGTGTGGTGGGGAGTTGGGGAGGGAGTGAGGACTAACTGGTGGAGGGACATAGCCAGTTTGTGTCAGGGGTATGATGTGTGTGAGAGAGCCACCCAGTCTGGTGTGTGTGTGTATGTGTGTGTGTGTGTGTGTGTGTGTGTGTGTGTGTGTGTGTTTCAGAGAACAGTCTGATGCTGAGTTCAGAGCAAGCAGAGGGGAGGCAGTAACAATAGTACAGACAATGCTACTGGCATTGTTAGGTCAGAACAGGAGCCCTGGCAGCTCTAACAAGCCAGCCATGGCCACCAAGATACCAGTGAACTAGACAGGTTCAAGCAATGAGCAGAGGACAGAGATTGATTCAGTGTGGCCACACTGGGAAGAGGCACTGATAAAGAAGTTCAGGCATTTACAGATCTAGCTTTGGGGTCTTGACATGAGGTTTAGGTTTAAATAGAGGGCTAGAGTTTTGCATAACTAAGTAGTTCTGGTCAGAATGCAGTCCCATCTGTCACTGTCATTACCTGGGATCTAGTCTTTTCACCTCCCATCAGGAGGTGCCTGGGAAAGCTTTAACTTGTTGAGGGCCATTTTTTCTCCAGTGGTCTGACAACCAAAAGGAAGAACACAAGTATCCCTCCTGGCAATATTTTCACTTCTCACAGGAAGTAAATGCTGGTGTTCCACACACAGGATGGTTACAGTAAGTATGGAGGAAAAGACTCAGGGAAGTAGTAGAAAGGATTAAAAGGTGTCAAAGAATATGCTCTGAGAGGGAGGTAACCATATAGATTAGGATTGGGATCTGTTAGTATTACTGTTAGAGATAGGTCAAGAAGCACTTATCACTGCTGGCCGAAACACCCCTGCTTTGGCTGCATTTGGGCTGGGGAACTGCTTGATATTCATTTCTCAACTCCTGTGGATGATCTCTGTTTCTCGAGCTAATCTTGAGATGTACCACAAAGCTGTCCTTTAAGGCTCAACATCTACAGGGTGGCGCTTGTCCTTTTGAACTTGGTTCTTTTAAGACTTAGCACTTAACACCACTACTCTAGGCTGAATTCCAAGGTGGGGACACCCCAGAGAGCCTCCAGGCAAGCCCTCTGGAAAACAAGTGATGGGGGCTATTTTAAGTGCCCGATGTCCAATGTGATCCCATATGCATACATGTAGCTAACCAACTTAATTGGTTTAACTCATCCCCCTACTTTGCTGGTAAGAAGATTGGGGTACAGGCAAGGTGTGGGCTGTGGTCCTGGACTGCGGGAAGAGAAGGCAGTAAGCTGAGCACCAGCATCCATTGCTCTTGGTTACTATAGAGGTAACAGGACCAGCTGCCCCATGTTTCTGTTATCCTGTCTTCTCGTGACAGACTGTACCCTTAAACCTTACACTGAAATAGATTGTTAAGTTATTTTTGTCATGTATTTTGCCACAGCATTGAGAAAAATAACTGATACAGAAGGTCAAATAACATTTGCCAGGTTGTGTGCACAACAAATAAAGTACCATTGAGAGATGGATGCAAGCTATTCTCAAATCTACACATTTACACTGCACTCTGTATGCAGCCTCAGGTAGCAGGTGGCTTGTGAATACTTCATTCTGTATTTTGTGACATAAGACGTGGTTCTGTGTTAACTCCATCATTTGCCACCAATGCCATCAAAGAGGTCCTGTCCTGGATGTGTCCATCTTGGGATGCACATGACCAGTGGTGTTCTGCCCTAAGCCCTAGCTTGGAGAGGCAGAACGGACTGCTGACTGGACAAAGGAATGTTTCTGATACATAAAAGATCTGTTTAAAACATACAGAGAGCTGTGAGGTGGCCAGAAAAGCAGGGATGCTTCACCAAAGGGGGTAGTCACGAGCTAAACCATCAGCAGGTTCCCCGCAGGGTCCTCTCTGGAGAATATGAAAGCAACTGGCCCATAAATAGCAGGAGGCCAGCAGGGGATGTGCAGAGCCCAGTGGGGAAGATGGACCTAGCAGCAGGCAATGATAAACACAGAGACACCACATCCTCACTTCCAGGCTTCCTGTCTCTAACATCCAATCTGAACAGCTCTGAATTGGTCTGATGAGGAGATGTCACGGGAGGCTGTAATACCGCCTGACCAGATACCAGAAGACTAGGAGATTCATGGGTCTAATGCAGACTCCAGGGAGGCCGGGTTAAGAGGGATCTCATAGAAGCCAGCTGAGGGCAGGTTACTGGGACAGAGGACTTGTGTTCTGTGATTCAACCAGAAGACGATTATGTGGCCCAACTCGTTAAAGCCCCTACACACCATCTCTGTCTTTGCAGAAGTATTTTAGGCAACGCCTGTACCCTTACACATTATTTTAAGAAATACATCAGATGCAAACTCTTGCAAGCAAGCCTATAATGTCTTACAGCAATGGTTCTCAACCTGTGGGTCATGACCCCATTGGAGGTCAAACAACCTTTTCACAGGGATCACCTAAGTCCATATTATGTTATGACCGTAACAGTATCAAAATTAGAGTTAGGATGTAGCAACTAAAATAATTTTACGGTTGGTGGGTGGTCACCACAGCATGCGGAACTGTATTAAAGGGTCGGAGCACTAGGAAGGTTGAGAACTGTGGTCTTAAAGTATGCTTCCTGAAATGCCAGATTTATCTAGCAATGTTACATATTTCACTCTTAACCTCCCTCCCACTCAGAATGGTCCAGGCTTAAGTATTTACCCCTAAGAATGAGGAATACCATTACACCAAATAAGGCCTTTAGGAGCCCCACCTGGCACATACTGGGCCATGAATCCACACCCACACAGAAGAGATGGAGCCTGACTCAGTATCAGAAGCTCTTAACCATCAGTTTCTAGCTAAGGGTTGGGGATCTATAGATTTTGGTTTTCAGCAAAAGTACCTTTAACGATTAAGCTATAGACATCTTTTCAGGCTCATTTCCTTTGTAATTGAGAAGCCAGCGATTTGGAAGAGCCATCGAGGACCCCTACACAAAACTTACTGACCTGTTTCTGACTTCGCTGGAGCATGTGGTCGATATTGCCAAGGGCCAGTTCAGAGCATTACTTTGCTGAGAACCTGGCGCAAGCGTGCCTGTCTACCTTTGCAGCAGCGAGCAGATGGAGGGAGAGGCTTATGCTTTCTAGGTAGTCATTAATAAGCCGTTTAGAAACCATATCTATTCACTCTGCAAAGAATTCCTTGCAAATGCCCAGAATGGTGTTGACCGTGTCTCAATCCGTACTGCTGTTGCACCTGCGTGGGGCTGGGTGTTTTTATGTAATTTAATCCACTTCATCTTCCTAATGATCCTCTGGAGGCTTATATGCATTTTAATTCTGAAAGACAACATCAACTACAACAAACCAAACACATTCTGGAGAATCAAAGCAGCTTGTCAGAGTTTCCGCTGAAGACTGAGAGGTCAACCAAACGTCCATCGCACTCTTTTTCGTGGAGCTTCTGCATAAGAACAGAAAGTGAATATTGGTGATAAACCACTGACCAAAGAAGAGCCAACCTCTTAGAATTCCAGGCAGTGACTCCATTTCTCATATACTGCTTGGACTGAAATACCCTTTCACCTTCACCTGTGAGATTCCTTTTCTAACACTGCAGCCCCCATCAATAGACCACCTTTCTCAATGATGGTTCACTGAGTGCTTTATTGGCACCTACCAGAGGATACAGTAGATATGAAGGACCTCCTGCCGATCCTTCACTAGGGTGTCCTGGCTTCGAGTAATGTGTCTTTATATTTAGCATGCTATTAAGGCTAATTATACCTCTGAATCAAAGGAGATCATTCAAATTAAATGGGAAATGATTAGGCTCCGCAGAGTCTGATTTCTGGTGAGCCAAAAGAAAGCTAAATGTGGAAGTAGGATTTCCATAACTGGGGAGACACAACCAGTTTTCAGGAGGGTGGAGTGAGGAATGGGTAAAGAAGGCTTCTGAGGTGTATCCCTGGTGACAGGTATGTATCTCAGGGGTGAGAGTGGTCTTTGGTGTGGAAACACTATGTTCAGAGCACTGAGAGAGGGCTCAGAAAACCATGTCGTGGCGTAGCACCTGTACTACTCTGGGCTCTTACATCAAGTCTATAACCAAAGGGCTTCAGTTGGAAATAGAAATGGACTTAGTTTCTTGGATCTTATTCTGTAATTCAAGCACTCATCTCCATGTAAAATGGCAGACATGGGGAGGCATGGTTGAGTCTGGGGCTCTTGGGAGCACTCTCCATTAGGAAACCGTGTTTGTACTTTGGCTGTGGAGTCGCAAGCTGTGGGATATGTTTCCTGGCTTGATGATTTATGACACACGTTGAGAACCAGTATCCTTGATGCAAAGTCAACAGTGAACTTGTAAGATGTAAAACAGATTGGAGTTTATTGCTTTGGTTCAAGGAAAAGAGGCATCTGAAACTTCAGTCATATTGTCCTGTTCCCAAGAAGCCCCAAGAGACTGCTTGAATACTGCCAGAGATCACGGTGCGAACCTGAAAAACCACTAATTATAGACTAAGCATTTTTCAGGCCCTTGACTGTTTGGCTCTTGCTCATCATGAGAAATTAACCTTAGGTGACCTCCTGCAAGGACCTTTCATGATTCCTGTGCAGAGTGAAAGGCTATACTTCCCAGATCTGTGCTCCCTTTTGTAAATGCACTGATCACTCCATTGGGTACTCACGTGTCCCCTCCACTAGATCCAGAGGTCCTTGAGGGCCAACCTCATATTCCCTGATCACAATGGGAGCACAGGGCTACTGGGTGGGTTAACATTCTAATTTTAATTAGGCTTCTATTGAGTACAATTAGGAACGTGTCCATAGCACTCTGGGGATAGTGACTCACCTCAAATTGAAGTAGCCCAGGAAACAATGTGAGAAGCCTTCTCTGAAATTTAAGCCAAAGTGTCTCCCACTTCCTAGAGATATATTGAACAAAGCTGTCACCTTTTCTACAATCAGACCTTCAAGCACTTTCTTAGGCTTAACTTTATCCCTCATGTGCTGTTATTTTGAGTTCTATTTGTTTTCTTCTGCACACAGTTAAATTTGCTTCATGTTTTTAATATCTGGAGATATGAAGGTTGTATAAGCACCTCCCATTTATTCCTTTAGTATGTTTGAATTATTCTTTGGTTTCATACCATTGCTCCAGCTTGGAAACTCTCCTAGGGATTTTTCCCTTCTATATTTTTAGGCTTTTTTCTCTGTCTAATATAGAAGAATCTCTAGACTAAAAAATGAGATGCCCCATAGCCTTTAACTCTTCTTTTAGCAGAGTGGCTGATAGTGTGAGATAGTTTTTCATTTATATAGGTCACCTTGGGATAGAATGCAAAAGCAAAGGGCATGGGATTTTCTCCCCCTGACTCTTTGTCCTCCTCTTTTTCGATCCATCCCTCGCACATGAGAGAGCATTGATGTATCTTGGGCTTTTGGTAAGTGTGTATTAAATAAGCAAAACAAGTTGGATTAATGGAGTTATTTCCTGGGTTCTGCACAACAGAGATGAAGATTCTCACAGCAGAGTAAGCAGACTGTCTGATGGGAGCCCCGTGCACCAGCATACAGGGTACGATTTTCCCTCTCCCTGTTCACATCTGCAGGTAGAGAGATTACTGGGATTGGGTTAATTCATTGTCAACACACGGCACCTGACACCACCGAAAAGCCAAGCGGAGCCTGTTGACAGAAAATGAAATTGGTGCAAAGGCATGTGGGTAAAAGCACTGAGCCAGTTTCTATTTGTGGAGGGCTGGCTTTGTGCATGGCAGTTCATACACATTATGTTCCTCAACTCTCAATAGAAAGATCACACCGTTCTCAAGTCCACTGTTCATTCACAGCATGGATTTCCTCTGTACCTGTTAAGGTTTACGTTTCTCGAGGGCACTCTCTGACATTGGCCTTGGCTGCCTCTTTGCTGGGTCTGTCTACAAAGTGGAGCTTAGGATAGCTTCACTTTCCTATACAAGAGTGATCAATGAGGACAGAGACACACAGAGGCCAAGACTGGTTGAGAAACTGCACTGATTCTCATCTTTGGGGATGTTGTAGTAACCTAAAATTAGAATAAAAATAGCTACAAATATCTATGAATAAGAAAATGTGTATGTAATTTATAATGAATGCTGAATCCACTTTCAAAGCAAGTTTTAAACAAAACAAGGTAAAATTTAATACACCAGTTTTACTTTTATTAATTCAACAAAACAGAAAATTTAATAGAATGAAATTCATACCTTTCAAGAGTAAAGCTCAATAAATGGGGAAATGTATAGAGTTCCAAACAGCGATGTAACTAATATGCAGACTGTTATCAAGTTCCCCAAGTTCTATGTGGCCTCTTTCCCTCAATCTCTTCCACTGTCCTGAAGCCTCCAAGAACTGGTCTAGATTCTATCCCTTCACTTCCTTGTCAATAATACATATGCATATACATATATATATGTATAATTGACAATCCATTGATTCTAATTATGTAATAATATATAAGAATAATAACATATGCATATGTATGCATACATATACATATATGTGTATATACTTATGATTCTTATATGTATATATGAGAATCAGTGGGTGGAGCTATTTATACCTGACATCCGTGGCTCAGCATAAATGTTTTTGAAATTCAGGCATGTAGAGCTGGGAGATGTGGCAAAGCGCTTGCCTAGCATGTATGAAACTATGGGTTCCATCCCCAGTACTACAAAAGGAAAGAGACTCAAGTATGTTGCTGTATGCAGACCCGTGTGGTCATTCCTTTTCACTGCTGTTCCTTCTGCTACCTAGAACACCTTCCATCGGCAGCAGTATTTCTCTTCAAAGCATTTGGTAGCACTCCCCAAGGAATCGGTCTAGCTAAAACAAGGGTCCTTCTAGAAGAGTAAATCTTGGATATTTGAGAGCCTGGGGTTTAAAGATTCTTCTTTTCTTATCACCAGAAGGAATGAGGTGCCCGCATGCCTCTGAAAACTCCCTTGGCTGCTAGTGGATGGAGTTTTGATCACAATGGGTCACCTGGGTACAGGGAAAGCAGGAAGGATAATATCAATCAAAGACTTGGAAGAGATGGTGGTGTGAGGAATGGGATGCCAAGAAGGGACATTAGCATTTCTGGAGCAGAGCTCAGGAAACAGCAAAACAGTAATGCTCCAGTTTTCAAATGTCCATACAACCAAGCTCACATTTCTCTTGAGCAAGCTTTAGAAGGGAGAATCTTCTATGGAGATTTCCAGACTGGTGTCTAGACCAAATTGGCTTGGATGAGTTTCAGATAAAAACCTGATTGCCTTCACATCCCCAAACTTTCAGATGTTTTGATGAGTTTTGGTACCAGTAAAAAGTCTCTGAATGTAACTGCCAGGGTCGTCCTAGTGGAAGCAGTAACACTGTGGTCTTCCTACTTTCAGGTGTGTGTGTGTGCTTCAGTCCTCCAAGGAGACTTTCTCCTGCTAGTGCCTGGGGGCATGCAGACTTTAGAGGGATTTCCTACCTGGGTGTCCACAGCAACTTGTGCTGCTGAGATAGGCTCAGGTATGGCTCTTATTGGCCTTTTAATTATAATGTATCATTTCGAAAGGCTGGGGCTCCAAAAAACCACCAAGCATGGCTCTGGATGGAGAGAAAGGGTGCCAATAGGGAAAATGATGCAGAAGGGATTTGGGGTGTATCATAATGAGCTTCAGGTGACATCTTGAAGCAACTGGAGGGAGGGAGCCTCAGTTGTGGAATTGCCTCTTTGAGGGTGGCCTGTGGCCACATCTCTGAAACATTTTCTTAATTGTTCATTGATGTAGGTGGGCTAAGCCGTAGGCAGGTGGGCCTGAGCTGTATAAGAAAGCTAGCTAAGCAACCCAGAGGAAACAAGTCAGAGGATGCAAGCCGTGAAGCAACATTTCTCTGTGATATCATCATCATCTTCATCGTCGTTGTCATCGTCATCATCATCATCATCATCATCGTCATCGTCATCATCATCATCATCAGTTAGCTTCCTCTGATGATGGGATATAAAATTCTCCCTGAGTCAGTTTTTGGTCAGTGTCTTATCACAGCAATAGAAAGCAATTAATACAGGGTGCTTTGCTCAGGTGTTCTGTGAGAATTGCCAGGGAGATACCCTACCACCCACCCTTCCTATTTACCTTTCTTGAGTTGTCTGCCCTACAACTCACTTGATGTTAGATTCTCACTCATTTCACATGAGCTGAGTTTCCGAGTGTATTACTTTTATTTGTTTTTTTGGTGAAGAGAGAGATTCACTTTGAGTAATTTGTTCATTCATTCATTTTTTTTAAACATTTAATGAATGACACCATCAATTCCATGTTCACTGGGACCCACCTTCGGGCCCCCAGTAGTTCACCAGCTGATATGTAAGGTCTGACCTCCTGGTGCATTTCCCTGTCCAGGGAGTAGATTATCAAGGATGGAAAGGGATTAAATAATTCACATCGTGAGGATGCTTATCATCATAATAAAAGGCAACTGCCTCTAAAACCAGAATGTAAACAGCTCTAGTAAAGATGCGGAAAAGTCAGAAGTCCTGTGGTTGCTGGATTATGAAATGGTCCAGATGTTATGGAAAACAATATGACAGCATCTCAAAGAACATATGTTTTCCATATGATTCAGTAATTTCACTTCTGGGCATATATCCAAAAGAAGTGACTACAATGCCTAGAGCAGACGAAATGTGATTATTTATGCAATGCAATATTACACAGAGTGAAATATCTCATAGTTTCACTAATGGGAGGTGCATGGATTAGTCACATTGATAGAGACCTGGTAAGGAGAGTCACCTAGCAAAAGATGAAACTGACACCCAGTCGACGGCGAGGTAGAATGAAAACATCATCATTACTCATTGCTAGTGACCCTCTTTAAAAAAACGCTGGTGACTGCTACACAGTTCACACTCAAACATCATACTAGCCAAAGAGAGAGCTTCTCTTCCATCAGAAACCATTGTCTACTTCTGGATTTCCTCTAACGGGGACAATTTAGGACTCCCTTGATTGGTGCAAGCAACTGGAAACTAACATGCAGAAAGGATAAGATGTAACTGAGTCCTAGAAAGTGAAAAAAATTGGAAATATGTGCTGATACAGCTTGTACAATCCTCCTAGGCATGCCCAACTGTTGGGCATTGTGATACAATATTGTGATGTACAGAGTTCACACAAAAATAATGTGTTTTCATAATGCTTTAAATAGTCTGTAGTTTACAATTTTGTGCTGGGTTGTTTATATAGCTCTCTGTGGTCATATGCAATATTGTATAGCCTCCAGGCCACAGGTTGAATGTGCCTGTAAGAAGCCAGACTTTTTAGGCTATGTTAAAATTGTTTTGAGGGGAATGGTTTTGTAGACTGCAGTGTCAGCATGCAGCAATCTCCAGATCATCTCTGATGGATGGTGTGGCACAGAGACACTTCCCAGCCTTAGCATCATCCTTTCTTTCTACACTAGAGATTGACCCTTGTATTACAAGGCAAGTACTTTACCAAGGATGCATACACCCAGTCTTTTACCACTTTTCAATTTTGAGGCAGGATTCACCAAGCAATCCTGCCTGCACTTGAACTAGCTCTGTCACCTAGGCATGCATTGAATGTGTAATCTTTCTGCCTCAGACTCCTAAATGTCTGGGACGACAAGCTAGTCCCACTAAACCAAGCTCATATATTATTCTAAACATTGAAAACTATCTGATGCTCTTGAAGCCATGAAGTGGGTGGTGCTGATGTCATAGTGCATCACATAGGGGAGAGGACTGAGGATAAAATATCGAAACCGTCTTTCTTAGCCTTCTCCTTAGAGAACATCTAGAAGAAATGGCTAACCAAATAGCAGTGAGTCTATCTGGTACTCAGATTGTAGTCTCCAGGTAACATTTCCCATGAAAGGAATCATGTCTCCTTGGGGGGAAATAGCCAGCTCTATGTCTGGGGCAGAGAATCTCTTAGAGGAGCCAGAAGCATACTGTTACACAAAAGTCAAGGAAATAGTCAATCAGTCCAGCTGTGTTAGGAAGATTTGTATGAAAATAACCAATCCCCCACCTGGCCAAATGGGAAACAATTTCAGCACCTACAAATGGAATAGCCACCATGGATTAAAACATCAAATATCAGCATTGAGAGATGGCTCGGTGGTTAAGAGTGTGCACTGCTCATGTAGAGGGGCTGAGTTTGGTTCCTAAGAGCCCTCATCTGGCAGCTCAGGACTGTCTGTAGCTCGAGCTTCAGGGGATCCAATGATCTCTTGTGGCCTCTGAGGGAGCTACATTCACATGCACATAGCCATATACTCATATGCACATAATTAAAAAATAAAATCTTAATGAATCATGTACATGATTATGTGTGTTACACATATATGTATGTGCATATTTAAAATAACACTAAAGAAAGCAAAGGCAACGTTGGTCCTAGCTGATGGCCCTTGAAAGGGGTGAGATGTAGGAGTGGTTGGAAGTTTTTGCCACTCCTCCAGAGAGGTGGTGTCTGTCTCTCTTCCTGAAGCCCAAACAATGTCATTTCCCCAGGTCCATTGAGAGTGTGGCGGTAGTGACACCATGGGTCTTCTGAGACAGATCTGTGGTGTCTGCATATTCCTCACTCCCTCTCAGAACTGCCTGAGGAGGCCACCATGCTATGAGGAAGTGCAGTGTTATACAAGTGGGGACATGAACCCCACAAGTCCCATGCTATTTTAGCTGAATGTGAGACACAAAAGTGACAAAGCCATCAGGAGTGGTCCCGTCCCATCAAACACCACACAATAGAACAACTGGGCTGGGCCGGCTCACAGTGTAGAATTGTGAGGAGCAAGGCATGTTGGTTTGGGATTGCTTCCTAAGGCTAGACATTTGAAGCATTCATCACTCAATTATCATTTTGAAAATAGCAAGAAAAAAAAAAAAACACGTGCCCTGTCTTTTTCTAGCAAACTGGCAAATCAAACAGTAAATATGGGTAAACTTTCTTACTTGATACATCCTAAGAAACAAGGGGAGAAATTAAATTCCACCAGATAGATACAATTAGCAAAATCCAGACTATAGCCAATTCTAGGGGGAAATGACCTCAGTTCATTAAATATTTCAGAAATAGAAAATGAAAAAGATGAATAAATGAACCATACATAGAGTAACAGATAATTTGAAAACATCTCACCAGGTATAGTATCTGGATCTTGTTTGGGTCATGAGTCAAATAAATAAAACCTAAAAAGAGTACAGAATCTATGAGACAATTTTTTTAAAAAACATGAATTAGATATTTGATAATGTTGGAGCTTTATAAAGCTTTTTGTGTAATAGTGGAATTGTATATTTTATAAGTTTAATATTTTTGAAGTTAATGTTGAAGTGTTTAATAAGTGCTATGAAATCAAGCATTTATTTCTCTGTAATAAAAAAGGGGAAGTGGTTGGAATAGGGTAGGGGCAGATCTAGCCATGAGTTGTAGGAGCGGGGCAGATCTAGCCATGAGTTGCAGATTGTTAGGCTTTATGCTGGCTGTGTGAAGAGGGTCATTATTCCATCAACCTTAGGGCATGGTTTACATTTTCTGTAATACAATATTTAAAGGTTCTATAAGTGGCCCCGTCAGCTTTTGCTGCTGTCCCAAAAGCCTTCGGTTCTCATAGAGGAAGCCTTAAGCTCAAACGACCTGTACTGGTAACTCTTCCATATACATTCAATGTGTGTGTGTGTGTGTGTGTGTGTGTGTGTGTTTGTGTCTGCGTGTGTCTGTGTGTGAGACTGTGTGTGTGTCTGTGTGTGTGTTTGTGTATGTGTGTGTGTCTGTGTGTGACTGTGTGTGTGTCTGTGTGTGTGTATCTGTGTATGTCTGTGTGTGTGTCTGTGTATGTCTGTGTGTCTGTGTATGTCTGTGTGTCTGTATGTGTTTGTGTATGTCTGTATGTCTGTATGTGTTTGTGTGTGTCTGTGTGTGTATGTGTGTGTCTGTGTATGTGTGTGTCTGTGTATGTCTGTGTGTGTGTCTGTGTGTCTGTGTGTCTGTGTCTGTGTGTATCTGTGTATGTCTGTGTGTGTGCCTGTGTCTGTGTGTGTGTATCTGTGTGTGTGTGTGTGTGACTATGTATGTCTGTGTGTGTGTGTCTGTGTATGTCTGTCTGTGTGTGTGTCTGTGTCTGGTGTCTGTGTGCCTGTGTCTGTGTGTGTCTTTGTGTGTCTGTGTCTCTGTGTCTCTGTGTGTCTGTGTGTGTGTGTGTGTGTCTGTGTATGTCTGTGTGTGTGTCTGTTTCTGTGTGTGTCTGTGTCTCTGTGTGTGTCTGTGTCTCTGTGTGTGTCTCTGTCTCTGTGTGTCTGTGTGTGTGTGCATGTGCACGTGTGTTTGTGTGTGTGTGTGTGTGTGTGAGGTCACACCAGTCTGAAGGCAGAAGCATTGGTGTCTTCTGTCCTGACCCACTCTGCAAGACCATCAGCCCCTTCACATTCTTCCACGCCCCACCTCCTGCTGGATGGGTGAGAACTCAGTACTACAGGATATCTTTCAACTGTTGTGGCTGTTGCTACTGTGCCACTCACACTATATGTGCCCATAGACAGTCTGCTCCTAGTAAGTGACTAAAGCCACCATGGACAACATGCCTCCTGACCCTGCCCAAACTCAGCAGAGGACCTATATCTCCCAGGCCTTCGCTCATGGTGTGCTGGTCATTAAGAGACATAGCAGGAGCTTATTCTGCTCACTCCAACACGTTTGTTGTATCATGAAACACAGTGTATTTGCCTCGAGAGGCCCATGGATGACCATTTCCCTAGCCATTGGTAACTGGATCAAAGGAAATCCAGTAGCTTATAGCTTTCATGTTGGTGTACGTGAGAAAGAGTCTTTGGGGCTCTTTGTACATCGAATCTCAGACAGCCATTTAACCCAAAGCCATTTGAGGCAGCAGCAGATGTGACTACTTTAATGAAAAACCATGTCCCCCCTGTGCTGAGAGATGCTAAGAAGACAGCTGGAGAAAAAGCAACTCCCTGGTACTTCCTGCTATTTCCCCATTCCTAGTTTGCACTTTTCTGTTCTCTGGCTACAGTTTTAGCCTTGGGCATTGCCATTCAGGGCATATTCTTAAATTCTCATTCCCTGTTTAATCTAACCTCACCACTTTTTATTGTTTGCAAGCAGAGACCCAACAAATAGGTGAGTTCTCTTGATTCATCCTTATTGTTTACCAAGCCTAGGCTTCTGAGTGAGTATTCTGTCATCTCTCTCTCCCTCCCTCCCTCCCTCCCTTCTTCCCTCCCTCCCTCCCTCCCTTCCTCCCTTCCTCTCTCAGAGCCAGGCTAGGCTGAGAATCATTCCACAGTTACTCTGAGTACCAACCTGTCTGTCTGTCTAAAGCCATATTCCTGGGCTTTTAATGGGCCTTGCCTTTAGGTAGGCCATTCCCTGGTTGGCTTCCCACATCCTTCATGAACATACATGCTGCTATTGGGAGCCTAATATCATGCTTGAAAAATTTGAAAGGAAAGCAGCTCAGAATGCAGGTATGGCTACGTGCATCCTGTCTCCTAAGATTGCTCAGAAAGTTCTAGGCACAGGAGTTCAGTCAGGCTTTTCTGCCCTCCCACAGCCTACACAAGGTCACTGTTGACAGACTGGCACCTGATTGAAAAGGCAGCGAACGGTTCCCACATCTCGTGGCAACTACTTCCTTTACAAAGCAGATCCCCTGACATTGTGAGAAGTTATATTAGTTTAAAGTAATTGCTTACATTGTTCAAATTACTCTGCTTAATTGCTTTTAAAAGTGAGTAGAACTCAAGAAGGGAAGCGATGTACAGGCTGAATCTGTCTCTGCTGGAGCCTCCTGGGTGGAGACATAGATGGCTCTACTGTCCAGAAGAGGCCTGGGAGCAAGCCAGAGCCTGAGTCACCCACTTTGGGGTAAGAGGAACTGAAGGCAACCATCGGTTGCACGACCTCTTTATTGTGAGGGAAAAAAATCTCCCTTCACAGCCGAGCTGATCTCAAACCGAGTATGTAGCTCAGGCTGCCCCTTCATACTACTCCCATCTCAGCTGCTCAAGTTCTGGGACTGCATGAGTGCAACACCATACCACTTAAGATCATGTGTGTGTGTGTGTGTGTGTGTGTGTGTGTGTTGCTGAAGGTTGAATGCAAGGCCTTGCAAATGCTAAGCAAGTGTTCCAGCGATACAATATAGTGCCATTCTTTTGTCTCCTATTAGAGAATCAAGTCTTAGAGCATACCGAATAACTCATTAACCAGAATACTAACATTCTGCCACCATGTGTGGTTCCTCTATCTTCCCAGAGCTGGAACATGAGTAAAACTGGTCCTCCTATCACCGCACCTTCTCCCTCTCCTTCCTTTCCTACCTATCTTTCCCTCTGCTCTCCTCTTCCACTGCCTTCACCCCAGCTTTAATCAAATGAAGTGAATTAAGTGTGTTTCCACTCAGCAGGTACAGTGCAAGGCTCTCTAAAGAGTACCAGGCAAGAAAATTAGGAAAATAATTGATATGTGTGAGTGTGTGTGTGTGTTGAGCTGAAGGACTCCAGATCCCAAGATGTGCCAAAGAAGAGAGATATGTGTGAAAAATACATGAGCCAGTAGTTACCACCTTTCCCAGCCTTGGAGTAGGCAGCCAGAAGAGACAGAAGGCCTTCAAGCATTAGCCTTTATGGGGTTTTGATAACAGTTACCTTGCAAGGATATTAAGAAATAGGCTTATGTTGAGGGAGTGCTGGCAAAGTAATGTTTTAGAGATGCATTAGGAAGAGAGGAACAATTTTCAGGCTTTTCTGTCATCTAAGTAACACCTCATATTTTCTCAGCAAAATAATCAAAGGCAAGGTGATGATGGGAAAAGTCCCACTATGCCATACTTCAGCGAAGTCCTAGGTTGCTGATGAAAAGACTCCAGGACTAGGAATGGCTTGGTGCCTAGCTCCAGGACCCCTCATCAAAGCCACCAGAGACATTCTGACATTCTGCAGACAGGACAGATGCCTGAGGGCTGTGACTGTCTTTTGTCACTCAAAGGCCAGCACAGGGGTCACCAGCCAGATGAGATGACAGAAGATGGTTTAACTACACTGGAGGTCCCAGGGGTAACATACTTGCCAACACTGGGGTGTGTGCCATGACACAGCCTACTGAAATGTGGGTATAGGGGTTTGGAGCTACCTTTAGTCTTGATCTCCCTCCCTCTCCATGTCCCTCTCCATGTCCCTCTCCCTGTCCCTCTCCCTCTCCATGTCCCTCTCCCTGTCCCTCTCCCTCTCCATGTCCCTCTCCCTGTCCCTCTCCCTCTCCATGTCCCTCTCCCTGTCTCTCTCCCTCTCCATGTCCCTCTCCCTGTCCCTCTCCCTCTCCCTTTATACCTCCCTCTCTCTTTCTGGAACCAGCTATGTGGATCCTCCTAAGAACTCTTTTCAGAGAAAGGTTTTATCTTTGGTTACAAACTTCCGTTTCTACAACCTGCTACAACCTGAGAAATTATATCCTACCTCATGAGATTGATTGAGTGGGGGGAAAGAGAAATGATCACAAGCCCGTATCACAAGGTTTGGTGCCCAGGGATGATCAGAAAGGTACACAGCATGAGAGTTTACGTATTTAATATTTTCCATGGGAGGCTGCCTGTCAGTCAAGAGGATGGAACTGACTCTAGATCTTTCAAATAATGAATTTTAATACAGAGAATTGACAGTCAGATAACAGAGGCACTAAGAAGCATAACTGACTTTGTAAACCATGCAGGTCCCATCCAGGCAAAAGGATCTGCTACTCCAGAACTAGCTTCATAAGGGGAAACCAGCCACTCTCCTTGTCCCTTACTGAGACACCACTGTGGGTTATGAACCAGGAAGTAAGACCTGGGTGTTTTCATCCCTCCCATCCTCCTTCACTGTGACATCCTCTTGGAACAGCTCAAACGAATATATAGGCAAGGTTTTGCAATGGTGACACTGGCCCCTGGACACAAACATTTGTTTATTTTAATTCTGAGGGTCCTTGTGCCTAGCATCCTGAGAAATTATGTCGTGGGCTGGGTGAAAGACAGATGGTTTTGTTTGTCATCAGTCCCAAGAGGTAGACAGGGATTGCATCCCCTCACTCTTTAAAATAACATACAGAAGAGTTGTTAATAAAGGTGGGATTAAGACCCGGTTTTCTCTGCCTCTAAAGGAGGGAGGCTTTTTGCTCGGCATTGTGCCCTTCTCAAGGAGATGAAGAGTGTTCAAAAGCACGGCCCTTTACAGGGGCTGTGGATTCTTTCTCTGATCACATATTAAATTGGTGTGTGCCTGTGTGTGTTTGTGTCTGTGTGTGTGTGTGTGTCTGTGTGTTTGTGTCTGTATGTGTGTGTGTGTGTTCCTGATGGGACCAATTGTGGCTGTTGGCAATATGCATAGCAGATGCCCACCATAGCTTCCCCCAACGCCTGGGAATTTACAAATTGAAGACTGCTTCTGTACAGAGACTGTCTCCTTGGTCCAGCTGTATATCATACACCCTGTCTCTTGGCTTATCTGTATGTCAGAATCTGACAGTAACGCAGCTCCCCGGTCAACTCTATATAATTAACACTCTGAGCTTCGGGGTGCAGTGGCTTCAGCAGCCTAGAGCCCAGACCTCCCAATCCTAGTTTTCTATCTCTATGTCCATCTGTCTGTCTTTCCTTTGGTCTAAGGCCATGTAGCTGTACAAGGATGTGGCACAAAGAGCCCATTTCTGGAATATATGATACTTCTTAACTTTATCTAGCTTTGCACAAATATCATACTGGTTAAGATTTTTTAACTTCAGACTATGTTATAATACATGGTAAAAACCCACTCCCCTTTCTTGGTTCTTACTGTATATTTTCTTGTCCAGAACAAAGCCGGAATTCACTATGAAATCCAAACTAAGCCTATTGAACTTTAGACTGGGATTGTACTGAACAGTAAGTTAGTTTAGGGAGAGTTGTCATTCCCTGTAATGCTGCATCTTTCAGTATAACAATAGGAGGCATCTTTTCATTTATTCAATACCTTTTTTTTATATCCTTGGATACACTTTTATGGCTTTCTCTGAACGAGTCTTGAATATTTCTTGTAACATTTGTTGTTGGGTTTATTATAGTTTTGGTTGCAGACATGAGCGCAGCATTTCCTCCCAGGACATTTGGTAATTGGCTGTTGCCGTCATGGAGAAAGCCTCATGGCTGCCTTATGCATTATGTTCAATCACCTCACTAAACTTACTTTTTGGTTTTAATGGCTCTTTGGTACACTATCCTGGGTTTTCTAGGTAGGGGATTGGGTTGTCTGTCTTCTCCACTATACTCTAGCTATTCTTCTCTTAATGCTTTTATTCTCCCTACAAGCACTCTATAATTTATCTCATTGCCTTTATATTCAGTCTTGAATTATAGTAATGCCTCTACATTTTACTGCTTTTAGGAGATTGTATGAGAACAGAAATTGTCTTGTTCATCTTTATGTTATCTCTCCCCTTCCCCCCTAGACCCCAGCACATTACCTACCATAAACTATGTAGTAGATGTTCAACAAATATTTCTGTAGTAATCAGTCATGACTTGTAGTGTAGTGAGTTTTATATATAAAATTTTGTATATAAATCTATAGTGAACTATATTGTGTGGTAGAATAGTATTTTATTTTAACCAACAACCAATTAGTTAAGACCAAATTGTCCTGAGGACAGAGGAGCCTCAGAATACATCAGAGCACAGAGATGCTTAAATTTCACATTTGAAATTAAAATTTTGAGCCCAGATTAAAAGACAAACTTTGTAGCTCAGTGAATTTTCATTTTTCTTATTTATCTTAATCTATACAAATGCACGTGAGCATGTATGTACATGTGTGTTCATGCATGCATGCACACACACATCCACACACACAGTCTCACACAGTATTAGACAAAGATCCAACAAAGGGCAAAGTGGTGTCTTATTGAGATAGGCAGAGAGCCCATAAAAGCAACAGGTCTATTTACTCATGAACAGAGGACATTGTCCTGGCTGAGGAGCTCTATCAGTTGTGTTTTAAGATTTAGACAAATATTTCCCCAAAAATGTCTGGGGGCAGGTCAGTGTGGATGCAAGACAGAGGTAACTTCTCTATGGCCCAGCCAAAGTGTTTTAACTCTTGACACCCAGAGTGGTTGCCAGGTCTTAGGAAGCAAAGATACCTCTCCTCTGCACTGGCCCAACTCTTGGCCAAGGTGGTCTGTATGGATTCTGCTCCAGGTCTTCCTTCCACTGATAGAAGGAAGGGTAGAATGGTCATTCTGTAAGATGCATCTCATGAGAACAGAAACAGTCTGAGTCAATAGTAGCTCTTCTTTTGCACCTGCTCACCACCTCCGTGGTCTGGCAGAGAGCCTGGTCCATGAAGGATGTGCATTGCAATCTGGAGGCTGCTGCCCCAGAGACACAGATGCAAGAGACACTTAAAGCTGGGGAAAGTGCATTCTTCCCCCCTCTACTCTTCAGACCAGACACCACCCCCTTTCTCCTCCCACAGGGGACACGCCAGAGAAGGGTAGGGGGATCTACCTAGGCTTTTTAGGGAGATTACTGCAGGAGGGGCTCTAGGATTTTAGCTCAATTGGGGGAATCCCAGGGATCTGAGACTTAGTTTCCATACATGGAAATCTTCAACTATATGTCTTATAGATCTAGGTCTTGTTGGACTTGTGAGCTTCCAACAGGCATATTACACTACCACACAAGACCCAGGAGCAGGGAGGAACAGGCCTGTCATCTGGAGGAATGCATGTTTCAAGCTTATCACCAGCCAAGTATAGGAACAACAAAGCACAGAGGACATCCACACTGGGAGGGCTCCAGGGAAGTGAGGTTCAACTGTATGTTGGGGTGCCAAGAGTATTGCAGTGGCTGGTGTTCATTTTCATTTCCATTGAATATAGAATCACCCAGGAGACACACTGCTGCTATATCTGTGAATCCTTTGCAGAGGTTTAACAAAGAAAGGCTCATCCTGAGAATGAGTCCATCTTCTGGACTGGGGTCCTGGACTGAAGTACAAAGGAGAAAGCCATCTGTGCATAGCATTTGTCTCCCTTTGCTTCCTAACCAAGGGCACAGCGTGACCTAGCTGCTGGTGGTCACTGGCCACTGTTGGTGTTCCCTGGGGTAGAGACACACCTCCATCAGAGCATCAGCTTCTTTGGGTCTTCATTCCTTTTTTTTTTCTTTTTCTTTTTAAATGAGGCAGGCTCTTGCTATGTGACCTTGTCTAGTCACAAAACAAACTCACTGCAATATTTCTGCCTTAACTTCCCAAGTAATGGGATTATAGGCATATCTATCTATCTATCTATCTATCTATCTATCTATCTATCTACCTACCTACCTACCTATCCATACTCTTTCCATTCTTTCTCCTCTTTCTCTTTCCACACTTCCCCCCCTCTGATATTTCTTTCTCTCATTTAAATTTTTTTATGTATACAGGTGTTTTGTCCATATGCATTTCTGTACACTATGTACATACCTGTTGCTTGAGGTCTCTAAAAATGGTATTCAAATACCCTAAACTGAAGTTATAAGTAGTTGTGAACTTCCATGTGAGTACAGGGACTCAAACCCAGATCTTTTGGAAGACCAATCACTGCTCTTAACCACTGAAACATCTCTCATAAAGACATTCATTATAGTCAGAGTCCACCCCAATCCAATGTTACTTCTCATTTCTCTTCTTGTTTTCTCTCTCTCCCTCTCCAGGGTCTCCTGCAGCCTAGAACACTGTATAATCCTGGCTGGCCTTGAACTTATGATCCCCCTGCCTCCTCCTCCTTAGCGCTAGGATTAATATGAGCTGACAAATCTCAGAAAACTCTCCTGATCCTTAATTCACTGTACCAGAAGGATTCTTTTCTTTTCATAATAAGTCACATTCTAGATTCCAGGTGGTTATACTTGGAAGGACTAAATTCAGTCCTCTATAGACTTGTCATTCCACAAACTGGGTTTGCTTCCTGTCTTAGATAGGGTTTTACTGCTGTGAAGAGTTACCATGACAAAGACAATTCTTATAAGGACAACAGTTTAATTGGGGCTGGCTTACAGGTTCAGAGGTTCAGTCCATTATCATCATAGTTAGAAGCGTGATGCTGGAGGAGCTGAGAGTTCTACATCTTGTTCCGAATGTAAACAAGAGAAGCCTGGCTACCAGGCAGCTAGGAAGAAGCTCTCTCAAAGCCCACCTCCACAGTGGCACACTTCCTCCAGTAAGGTCACACCTACTCCAACAAGGCCACACCTCCTAATAATGTCACTCCCTGGGCCAAGCATATTCAAATCACCACAGTTTCTGTTTCCCTTTATCTTGGAAAAACTTTTTAATGAGAACTAGGTTTGCAAACAACAGTTCTACATCCTGCAATAGAGCAAGAGGGAAAGGAGAAGTGACACTTGTTGAACACGTATCATGTCTTCTGTTGAGCAATTAATTACTTAATCCTTCAACACTACTCATGACACATTATTGTCCTTTTCTTTCTAAGGAGAGAGACATGGGTGGCCGGCAGCAATGAAGACTCCTAAGAGTGTAATGCATATGGCCAGTTTCAAACTCAGGACTATCAGACATAAAGCACAGTTGTATCACATCCATTGAACATGAGTGAACACTGGACTCTGAGATGCAGCAAGGGTCAAAGCTCCAATGGTGTGGAACAAATAATGTAGGTGAGCAGACAGGCAACAGACACTTAAGAACATATTTTGAGGTAACATGTCTCCTAATAGTAATAGAGCAGAACAAGGCAAAAACAAATCCCAAGAAGACTTCGCCAGAGAAGCATCTAAACTAAGACTCAATGTCAAGAAGGAGCCATGGCTGCAGATCAGGTGGGAGAACTGGGAAACACAGAGTCCCTGAGGTGAGATGGACTTGGCGAGTTCTAAAACAAAAACAATCCAAGGACAATGACTGAAGCTTGGGGTCAGGAATGGTATGTGACAAGAGAGGGAAACAAAGTCAAATCCTAACAAGGTCTTGTAAGCAGAAGCAGGCTAATAAGGATAGACTCGAGCAAGTGGGATAGTGTGCTTTACAGTGGATCCCATGCTCCCCTCTGTAGAGAACTGGTTTCAGGCCAAGGGAGAAGCCTTTAGGAGCCTGTGGTAAACCATCCAGGTGATAAGATGAGAGGTAAGGTAGCTCTGATGAGGGGAAGAAAGCAAGAAATCATGTGCTAGATTATGCTAAGTGGAAAGAAGTTCCTGTCACTAGGAATAATGTCTGGGAAAGATGAGAGCTCTCTCTGAAGGAGTGAGGGGAGAAGGGAGAGACACCCTATCCCTCTTTCCCTACTTCCTTCCCCAGCAAACTCTAGACAGCAATGTTAAAATTAGATGTGTACCACCATACAACTCCAATGCCTGTTAGACCATCATCCTGCTCCTCTGTCAGCTACCTTGGGGTAGAGCAGATAGGGGCAGCTGAACTGCCCATAGTAGAAGCAAAGAGAGACTCGCAAAGCCCAGTGCACGATGAGAGACAGCCTGGTAGACAATAATAATACTTTAAGATGTAGTTCTCAACCTGTGCATTTTGACCCCTTTGAGAGTTGTGCATCAGATATCCTGCATATCAGATATTTATGTTATGATTCATAATAGTATTGAAATTATGATTATGAAGTAGCAATGAAATAATTTATGGTGGTGGTGGTGGTCACCACGACATGAGGAACTGTGTTAAAGGTCACAGCACTAGGAAAGGTTGAAAACCACTGCTTTGAAGGACAGTAATGTTGCAGGAATGGGAGAAAGGAGTTCCTGGGCAGAGAAAGTAAGATAGTGCGGGCAAATGGCCCCATCAATGGTGGCAAGAATGCCATTCTGAGCGATGGCATGAGATGCTGGGAGGGGCAAGATGAGGAGGTGGGTGGTGAGAGGAAGGGTTGGATATCATCATGGCCACTGAAAGAAAAGACAGTGCCTGCCCTAGTTACTTTTCTACTACTGTGACAAAACACCATGACCAAAAGCAACTAGGAAAGGGTTTATTTCACCTTACAACCCTCAGGCCACAATCCATCCCTGAAGAAAATTGGGCTAGGAATTCAAGGCAGGATTCCAGAGTCAGCAAGCGAAGCCGAGGTCACAGATGAATGTTGCTTTTTTGGTTGTTCCTCGTGGTTTGCTCAGACTGCTTTCTTATACAACCCAAGACCATCTGCGCGGGGGTGGGGGGTGGCACTAAACACAGTAGGCTGTCCCCTCCTATGTCACTCATTAATCAAGAAATCAAGAAATCCAGACTTGCCTAAAGGTCAATCTTATGAAGGCATTTTCCCAATTAAGATTCCTACTCTCAGATAACTCTAGCTCGTGTCAAGTTGACAAACAACAAGCACCACCAAGATAATGCTCTTTGGCTTGGTGCTAGCAGATGCATGGTGCAGGCATAGTGCCTCCATCTCTGTCATATCCGCACCAAGGAAAGGGACTTGTTATGGCGTTTACCAAAACAGCCACCCTTGAAGCCACCTAGCATGTGAAAACTTTTACCTTCTATTTTGCACACATGCTGAGAGGTTTCAAGTTCCCTAGGTAAGAAAAAGTAAAGAATGAAACTAACGGTGCTGTTCCAGGTGTCCCAGGAGGGGAACACACATGTCAGACTCCTACAAGCTCCTCAGAGCACATCATGTGAACTATCAGCCTCATATGCCCCTCAAGGATGGAGCTTGGTCATCTATGTACCCATCAGAGTATCCTCTTAGTCAGCAAACTTCACTCCCTGAACACACATACTGTATATCAAGCGGTATTGTCCACACCAAATATTTAAATTCTGTTACTCATTCTCTTTCCCTCAAATGGATTAGAAGTAGCTTACCCGTGAATTAGGGAAGGAAAGACAAAGATTTGGAAAGGGATTACTGAACATACATAAAAGAGAAAAGGAAGTCAGGAGAAGTGGAAGTGATCTCTAAGCCTGGCTGCTGGCTCATGTCATCCTTGCAAAAAGGGGAAGCACCTGTGTTTGTTCTGTCCTTTCACACCTGAAAAAGGCATGCTGTGCGGATTCAAACATCTGGGGTAGCACTGCACCATGATGGAGAGCAAAGTGCCCTGGAGAGAGGCCCAAGAGGAGGCACAGCATGGGGCAGAATATTAGTCTCTGAGCACAAGGGATCACTGGTTGTTGTATTTTGTTTTTGTTTCCTTTGCAGTGACAACAATTACAGTGAGTAGGGTACTTGATAGGTGCTTTCTCATTCCTGGTTTCTCCTTCTGGGCCTTATATAACAAAGAGGTGATGCTATTGGGTACATCCACCTCCTTTCTGACCTTCTGGTCAACCTGCAGCTTGGGTAAAGGTGTCTCAGAAGACAGAGCCTTGCCTGGAGCCGTGGAGATAGGAGCAGAGAAGTCAACCTCTATCTGGGATTGATGTATCAGTTCCCCCATGGCTGCTAAGCCAGGGTCATTTTTTTTTCTGGCTGCCACTGGCCTTAAAGCAGAAAGCTGGCAGCCCTGGAAGCTGCTGAAGGACACTACTACTTCTCAGAAAACATAGGCAGGACTGTGCACCTTGGTGCCTGGCCAAGCTTCTGCTGGGCTGTCCACTGGACTCATGTCCTCATCAGATCCTTCCCAAGTCTTGTCTTACATCAGACATCTGGAAGCAGACTGCAGATCATTACCCCTCATTAAAACTGGGGCTGGAAAGACTGCTCAGGATTCAGAGCAGTTGCTTCTCTTGCAAAGGATCTGACTTCAGTACCCAGAAACCACACTGAATGGCAAAAAATCAGTCACCAGGCATTCAAGAGGAAGAAGGCATTGTGCAGAAGTCAATGTGTGGGAGAACACAGAGGTGACTCTGTGTGCAGTGTGACTCAGGAACTATACCAGTTTCAGCCAGCCACAAAAGATGGACATACAACTGCCTGCCCTGTGAATATCTTCATGCCCCACTGTCTTCTATTCTCCTTCTTACATGAAAACCTACATCTACCATTTCAGCCCAGGGTTGTATGGTCACTATGTTAGTGACCTTTCTATTTAAGCCATAGCTCCTGACTGCCAAGCGTGGAGCCTACTCAGCTGGTGTGAAGAGAGCAAATTGGCAGATGAGCCATTACAGGAATCCCTGCGTCCTCGCCCCTGGCTGTCCCTGATGCTGTAGCAGATGGCCTGTCTCCTCCAGCCCTTCAGAGACACCCCCTTGCAATTACCGCTCCATAGCTGCCATGCGCGAAGGTTAGCATCCTGCTTCAAATGTGTGCCTGGAAGATTATGCAACCCTGCTGGCAGGAGAAAGCCGCCACACTTGGTGAGTTTAGCAAGATTAAATGTGTCAACAGTAGGTTTTGAATATGAAATAATGCAAATGTCTCCTTAGTCTCATTTGAATTAAAAAAAAGTCAGAATTGTTCACGATCCTTCTAAAACACTGTAGATTGAATGTTGGCCACTCATTCAACCACTGAGGGCTTAGGGTGGACCACTTGAATGTGAGACACAGGAACCAGACATAGCTAAATATTCCATTCTGCAAAGAGTCTCTGTTCCAGTAGAGCAAGGCAGACAATCCAACTAGGACTGGGGCTATAGCTCAATAGTAGAGTGATTGCTCTATGTGCAGGAGGTCCTAGGTTCAATCCCCAGTATCATCCAGACAAACTAACAACCAATCTCAACCCCAAATCCTAAGCATGGTGATGGCATGCATCTTATAGTATAACAGAAACAAAGAAATATCATCAAACAAATCCAGAACTCAAGCAGGTCCAGGGAGCATGGTGGAAGAGGGTCAGAAGGGACTGTAAGGAGGAAGAGAAAGAGGAGGAGGAGAAGGAGGAGGAGGAGGAAGAGGAACAGGAATGCTGTGAATCCCTGTTTTCTGGACGGGGCATGGCTGTTGCTAACACAAACACATAGCTAGTGGTTATGACTACATACACAAGATATTAACCAGAAGGAGGAAAAGAAAGAAGGAAGGAAGGAAGAAAGGAAGGAAGAGAGAGAAAGAAAGAAAAGAGGTGGGGAGGAGAGAGAGAGAGAGAGAGGGAGGGAGGGAAGGAGGGAGGGAGGGAGGGAGGGAGAGAGAGAGAGAGAGAGAGAGAGAGAGAGAGAGAGAGAGAGACAGAGAGAGAGAGAGAGAGAGAGAGAGAGATGGGGAGAGAAGAGGGAGAGAAGAAGGAAGGACACAAAAAGTAGAAAAGCAGTTGGGAACTAGTTAAATGACTAGAGAAAAGTCAGAAAGTATGTAGGTATGAACTGACAAGAAGAACATCAACCAGGGAAGAGTCTGCAACTGATGATAAATATGAAATCAGGAAGATCTTAGTTTTTCCTTCCTCCCTCCTTCTCTCCCTTCTTGTCTTCCACAGTACTTGGGTAGGACTCAGGGCCTTGCATCTGTTAGCCCCAGGTAAACACTGAACTTGGACTAGGACTCAGTAGACAAGTCTGCCTGGAGCCGCAGAAACTGCTTAGGATCTCTTGGGACGTCACTGACCTACACAGATGTTTCCTTGGGGAATCCTTGGGTGGCTAGCTCTCCAAGTTTGGGACTGGGGAAGATTGAAAGTGCAAATCATAGATAGCACAAGCACAAGAAGCAATGGTACCCTATCCCCACACCTGTTCCTGGTAGATGATTAGCCCTCGCTGTGTGTCAGTGAGCTTCTGTCTCAGCCTTGCTGTGTGCTCTGGCTGGACAAAGCTGCAGCCTGCTTTCACCTGGCTTAAACAGTCTCCCAGCCCCTAGTTTGAACACATTCTTGTCTGAACCCTATCACTGGGAACGTCACTACAATTTTCCCCTCAACACTGGGACCTAGAGAAAAGGCAAATAAACATTAATTTCCAGTGTGCTTCTGAGAGTCTCCAGGGATATTCTTGCTTGGGGACACTGTAGATCTGAAACATTCACTTCCAGTGAGATTTGAGCATCCCAATAGATTTCTGTTGTCAGGCTCCTCTGGAACCAGGCATTCAGAGGTCAAATGAAACTGGAGCCCCTCAGAGACACACTCTCTCTATTCAGCTTCTGATCCTGAACACAGACAAGCCTTATCTCTGGTAGGGTATAAATGTACACCACATCATTCTCCCAAGTCTTAATACATGAGCACATTAGACTTGGGAGGAGCCAAATGCATCAATTTTCACATCCTTTACCCCCAATCACATTCCTCCTTTCAAGTGTCCATTTTAGCAAGTGTCTCTGCATCCATTCATCAGGCAAGCTGAAAGCATGGTGGGTCACCTCCACACATCCCACAGACTGTCCATCTTTAACCTCTGCACTGCATCCCAAACCTGTTCTCGTCATCTGCATCCTCATGACCACTGCTCTACCAAATTCTCATTGTCTGGACCTTGAGTGATGATGAATTCATCTTGGTGGTCTCTCTTTTTCTCCTCTTTTATTTTATTTTATTTTTTGAATATCCACAATGGAGTCTCTAAAATAACACTCATCCAGTTCCATCCCTGCCTGGCTTCATAGACCTTCAGTGGTTGGTTCCATGGCACATCCCACCTAAATCCTGAAACCTCTTGTCTAAATCCTGAAACCTCTTTTCAACAGGAGGTGACCTCCTTTTAAGTTCCCTTCATCTGAAGGAGACATTTCTCCTAGCTCACGCCACATTAAGGAGACAGTCCCGACTCTTCCATTTGGAGATAGCGTGCTGTCCTGCCTGTTGGGGTCAAGACTTGATAGCGTTCCTGACTTTCAAAGCGTGTCCCATATCACAGAGGCTGTCACTACTAAGACTATCCAGATTTATTGCTGAAAGAGGCCGTCGTCGTCTCTGCCCACGTCAAGCAAGGGCTGCAGGGAGGCAAGCCTGGTTCAGAGCTCCAGTTCACTTCCTTTCAATTAGAACCCAGGGCAGGAGATTTTGAAGGCAAAAGAAAAGATTAAGTTACTATCTCAAGAATGGTAGTGAGGCAGACTGTGAGATGCCCCCATTTTCTCTATCTTCTCCTTCCATGAAAGCCTACATCAGATGCCCAGAGCTGTTCTGGTTTTATGAGTAGTTTTTTTTTTTTTTTTTTTTGTAATAAATCTTTGCCTCTCGAAATAATTAATATGTGTCCTCTTCCTTTCCCAGGGGAAATTAATATTTGTGTATCTAGCACCTTGTCCAGGGCCCAGCACTTAGTGTGTGCTAAGTATTGCCATTACCGACAACAAATGGGCCATCACAAAATGAAAGCATAGTTATTGCTTTCTCCCTAAGGCTACCCAACAGTGCCTGACTCCTGGCTCATCCCATGGTAGTATCTTTTTCTTTCTACTCTGTTTTCTGTACAGTGCCGGATCACAAATGAAATGAAACACACACACACACACACACACACACACACGCACATACACACACACATACACACACCACACCCTGTTTATTACAATGGCCCTGGATTCAAATCCTATGTCTGTTGCCAGCTGATCATGATATAGAGTGAGCTGCTTCTCCAAGCATGTCTTCTGAATGGTGCAAATAGTTTGCTCTCCAAAGGACTGTGGGGAATCCATACTCAACACTCAGCGATTCTCTTTTCTTGCTGGGAAGCATACATGTTTTGAGGCATGGATGGCCTTAGAAATTCTTTGTGACCTCATCTTCTCATTTCATAGACGAGGGAACTGGGGCAGAGAAAAGGACATTTTGTAGCATTAGATGATATACTTTCTGATGGGGGGGGACCAGAGCCAAGATAAACTCTTCTGAGTCTATGTGGAATTCATATTTCTCCTAGAAGTAAATGTGATAATGATGGTTGAAAAATCAAGATGACTACAGAGGGCCTAGACCTTCCCACTGTCGATGTCCCAAACAAAGAAAACCTGGGCAAGGCATGTCTTTCCTCCAGATGTCCTGTGACATAAATATAGAATCAACAAAAAATCAGCATATCTGGTTCCTGAGATTTAGAGAGCTCTTGTCACTGAAGATGGCCTATTTCATGGTATTGACTGATGGCTGCTGGTGTTGCAGACCAAAGCTGGTGAGGTGCCTGGGACTCTTGGCAGAAACTTGTGTTCAGTGCAGAACGGAGAAGGCTGGGCTTTGGGATTCTAAATTGTTAGGTTCAGGCATTGATCGATGGCACAGGCTCGCCTGTCTCAGATACTGAGATACTCGCCTGACCTCACCACTCAATTGTGTCAGATACTTCATCTGGTGTTGTATCATTTTTAGGACCCCAAACAATGCTCGCCTGGTATCCTGCACCTGCCTCCCAGCCCCCTAAAAGTCTCTTTTCCTCTCAAATTGATTCTGGGGTGTTCTTTGCATACAGCCTCTGTACTACGGTATGTTCAAGAGCCTAGATATGGGGTTTTTCCTCAGAGAAATAGTAGATTTTAGTTCATTAGCCCACAAAGAGACATGATAATTCTGATTAGAAAAAGAATAGTTAATTTTCTTGGCTTGAACTGCCTGGAAAAAACAAATCGGATGACATTAGTGCCACGCTATGGCTCACAGGATTAAAAAGCTCTTGGTAGAAGGAATTGTCAGTAGAAGTGACATCAGACCTGTGCTTCCCTGCTGGGTTGCCTTTGCATAGAGGTCAAAGTAAATTTCCACAGATTAGAGAAGGTTTGATTGGAACGAAGAGAACAGTTCAAGCACAGTGTTGTGGTCTGGAAGGGAAATGTCCCCCACAGGCTTGTGTGTATCTGATCATTTGGCTCCCAGCTGATGGCAAAGTGACTTGGGAAGCTGACTAAACCTGTAAGAGGCACAGCCTTGTTGCAGGAAGAATGTCACTGGGGGCAGGTGTATAGTGTTATCCCACCTCTTGTTCTTGCTCAGCTTCCAGTGTGTGGATAGACACATGATCATCCAAGTTTCCTATTTGTGGTGTGATATCTTGCCTTCCTCACCATTATTATGGACTCTAGGCCTCTGATACCTTGAGCTAAAATAAGCCTTCTTTTCGTTGAATTACTTTTGGACGTGGTTATTTTCTCAGAGCAACAGAAAAATAACCAATACACATGTTGAGGCAAACTCCGAGGAATGAAGCCAGTGAACAGAAACTGTGGTGTCCTTTTCCTGTGTGGTGCAAGTGTTGAAGTGTGTCACAGAGTGTTGGCAGGAAGGGAAGGTGGGATGATGGCAGGGATATCATGATTGAGAGAGCCACTGGCTAGATGTTGGATGGATCTGTTCTTACCCATGGTCCCCAGGATGCCAAGAACTTGTCTTGTTTGTCACAGTGTCACAACATCTAGGACAGCTCTGAGAACACAGTAGGACATCCATGGACACTTGTTAATAGATGATTATGGACAAGATGCATCCTGGAGATGTCCTCTTCTCAGAGCAACATAGGCCGGCGGGATCCTGAGGATAATGGTGTGTTTGGTCTCTAATTTGACTTTGTCTTTTGTCTGGGAATAGACTTGACAGATACAGTTGAAGGCTAGGACCACAAACCTCTGGGTCTGAGCTGAAGATGTTAAGGGAGAGTACCAAGGCATCTGTACTAGTCTTACAAGGCAGGAAAGGACCAGTCTCAGAGCACAGTAGGGTAAACCTTGTAGCCGAGCCTGGCAGAGGTCACGGAGGCACCAAGAGGTAAACAGAAGACAGAAGGCAACCTGGCCATGGCAAAAATGAGGCTGGGACAGTGGGACCTGGGACTGTTAAATATTAAAACTCGACAATAGCTCTGCCATATTCCCTCAACCTTCGTCTTATAGCTCATGACCTTAACTTGACCTATTATTCCTTGTCCTGACAAAAACAACTTATTGTTGTACTTTGTCACAGAGCCTTTGGAGATCCCCTAGCCTCCTTGCCTCTAGACCCAGCCTATCAGCTTAAAGGTCAGACAGCACTGCTTTGTCTAGATAGCTTATATGTTGTAAATGCACTGTTTGTTGTTTTCCCCATGTAAAATACTGGTTCTGAGGATTGCCTATGGTCTCAGTTTTGGATCCTGACACTTGGTCATGTCCCTGATTAATCAGTTTTGGAGTGCACATTCAATAAACCATAGATACCTGACTGAGATTGGTGTCTGAGTAATTTGTGTGGCAATTTTTGGACCCCAACAGGATGAGGCTCTGAGAGGAAGCCTGTGGTATAGCGATGGTGCGCTGCAGAACAAGAGCAGATGCTCAGCTTCCTTGAGTTCCTCTAGGAACAAGGCAAGGAGAGTAGAGAAAGAAAATTGTCCTAACAGACAAAGCCTGAACAGGAAGCTGAGTGGCCTGGATGTATCTATGCATGCGGGTGGTTACAGAGCAGAGTGTGCCTGTGAAAAAAGACAATCCCTACATAGGTGGTGTGGACATGCCCCACTCCCAAGGGGAAGGGCAGGGAACATTGGTAACAGAAAATAGTCCCCATGTTGCAGAAGGCTCAAAAGAGACATGTGGATTTGAAGGTTTAACAAATAGAGGTTGGGCTTGATTAAGAAGGATGGGCCCAGAATTACACCTACAAAGATACTAGTGAGTTTTAATGGTGATTCTGGTGAGCCCGAAACATGGAATGTCTTCCTTCTGTCTCACATCTGTTTTCTCTGTCTCCTTGCCCCAGATGTCACCAGGCATCTGCTATCTGCCATAGCTAGCAGTAGAAACATGGGATCCGAGAATATACTGTTGCTGTGCTAAATTTGGTGCGTTTGGGGCTGGGGCTGGGATATTCTTGTACATCCTGACTTTCAGATTTTACAAAGCAGGGCCATGATACCCTCTCGAGACAGGAAAAATATGACCTCCTTCTGCTTCAGGAGACACACCCACTTGGGGTAGATAACATAGAGGACAGGAGAACAGCTGTTCCAACAAGACACACCTCCTCAGAGAAGCTGGGTCCCCTCTGTAGAAATGTAATCTTTAGGGCTAGCATTGATTTATTTGAGTTTAATTTGTGAAAGGAAGGGAGTTCTGGTTTTAAACTTTGACTTCTCCTCTGGAAATCAACATTGAGGGGCTCCACTGGATTTAGGTTTGGGTATTTTGGGTGACAGGCATACTGTGTAGGTAGATATTTTTGTGCTGCCATGTGGTGTTTGCAGTACAGCTTCCTCAGCTGAGATATACTTGACTCGATGGCTTGAAATCTGAGATGGGAAATACAATCTGGATGAATTTTTGACCCAGGGTTCAGCGGGGGGACTTGGTACGATATTCCTGAATATATTGTTCTGGTCATTTCAGGGGCTTTTGGGGGTAACAGCTGAGCCACACACCCATACTTTGGTACCAAAGAGAGGCGTGTATGGAAATGGGAAGAATGGAATCTCGCTGCTAGACTCCATCTCTTGAAAGACCTTAAGTTTGGCAGGTTAGCCTAGTCAGATAAATGGAGAATAGCAGTTGGAATCAGGACAGCTCCCCATCCCTTCTCATCTGTCTGCTGTCTCTGCAGAGCACAGCCGTCTACTTGTGTGCACCCGCTGGCTTAGTCTTCTTAAGCACGGTGGGTTACTAACGCTCAGAAGGCCACAGGGGAGTGGAGAAGGTACACTATAACACTGCTCACACACAACCAGCCAAACCATAGGGTGCCTCTTTGTGTTTGAGAGTGATGCTCCAGCTGGGCAGGCACTGTGGCATAGGGGGTGCGTGTGTAGATATATCTGTGCAAAGACAGATGTGCTCCTCTTACCTTTTGTGAGATGCTTGGTGGGTAGAGAGCAGAGCTGGGCTCCGGTTCCCGCTTGTTCCTCCAGGGGGCGCTTTTGTTCAGCGCATGACCTTGCACACCTGCTCCAAATACCCTGTGTCATTCTCTCTCTCTCTCTCTCTCTCTCTCTCTCTCTCT
>NW_022196906.1:91689633-91693761 GCF_008632895.1 Mastomys coucha | reverse complement strand
GGGGGGGGGGTGCAGAGAGAAGCTACCTCTGGACTCTAGCTAGTTCTGGGGAACTGTGACCTCTGCTGCCTCAGATCAGTTTTCCAGGGTGTGTGGTCTCAAGGTGAGGGGGAGCAGTGAAGGACAGTTTCTTTTCTCATTCAGGAGCTTTGGGGCCTTAAGGTTATTGGGCATCTGTGAGATCAGACTGAAATATCCACTGGTCTCTTCTTTTGGGTTATGCCTTGTAACAACCTGTGTCTGCTAGAGAGAGATGGGTTGCCATGTGTCTAAGTCTCAAAAATAATTACAATTTACAATATTTGTTTCTTAAACAATAACAATATAAGGGCTTGGGTTATTTTAAACTCTTCCTTTAGGTAGGCTACCTGTAGACCTTCTCCTCTCTGTTCCCTGAGAGCTGATCCCCCAGCTCAGTTTGTTCCTTGGGCTGTAGTCTTCCCTTAGCCTTGCTCACAACTCCTGTGGATCCCACAGACCCATGCTTTCTAATGCTGTGAACCTTTAATACAGTTCCTCATATTGCAGTGACCTCCCCTCAACCATAAAACTGTTTTCATTGCTACTTCAGATCTAATTTTGCTGTTATGAGTCATAATGTAAATATCTGTGTTTTCTGATGGTCTTAGGCAACTCCTGTGAAAGGGTCATTCTGCAACCAAAGGGGTGGTGACCCACAAGTTGAGAAACTGTTGCCACTGACCATCCCCTTCCTGCCCTCCCCACAACCTGTTCCTTTGTCTCAGCCCTTAAATCCAGCAGGCATCTCCTGCCAGTACAAGGGCAGCTCTTCCCAGAGGAACAAGTAGGCCTAAGGCAGATCCATACCTCTCTTACTGCTCCTGAGATCCAGTCCCCTCAGTCTCGTGCCTGGCTCTGTAGATGGAAACCCTCTGTGGTCTCCCTTTCCTCTCTGACCCCCATCCCCAATGGATCACAAAGACCTTTTCCTCCAACCTTCCTTCCTCCAATTCACCCCAGTTACCTAGCCTCCAAGACCAGGAATTACAGGAGTTACCTGTGAGTATACCAACTAAACAAGCCAGGAAAACAAGCAACACACAGCCAACATGCTATCCAAAAATCCAGAAAACAGAAACCAAGGAGCAAAACAATTTTAGTTATGGTTTCTATTGCTGTGACAAAACTCCATGACCAAAAAACACGTTCGGAAAGAAAAGATTTATTGGACTTACACTTCCACACTGTAGTCTATCAATTGAAGGAAACCAGAGCAGGAATTCTAGGGCAGGAACCTGGAGGCAGGAGCTGACACAGAGGCTGTGGAAGAGTGAAGCTTACCGGTTTGCTCTATATGGCTTGCTCAGACTGCTTTTTTATAGAGTTCAGGCCTACAAGCCCAGGGATGGCATCATCCACAATGAGCTGATATTTCATTCAGTGTGTTTATTCATCTTTGGTATTTTTAATCATTTATGCATACTAATCCTGTAATATTCCCTCTGGAATATTGAGGGAAGGTATATGTTAACACAGAAAAGTTTTCAGTACCATAAATTATATGTAGCATATATTACTTACTACCTATCCCACCCTTCCACACCAATCACTAAGTAAGAAAATGCTTTACAGGCTTGTCCACAGCCTGATTTATTTATTTATTTATTTATTTATTTTGGTTGTTTTGAGACAGGGTTTCTCTGTGTAGTCCTGGCTGTCCTGGAACTCACTCTGTAGACCAGGCTGGCCTCAAACTCAGAAATCCGCCTGCCTCTGCCTCCCAAGTACTGGGATTAAAGGCGTGCGCCACCACCACCCAGCTCACAGCCTGATCTTATGAATGTATTTTCTTAACTGAGGTTCCCTCCTTTTAAACAACTGTATTTTGTGTCAAATTAACATAAGTCTAGCCAATTCACCACACAATAAAAACAAATCCAGAAATTGACACCTAGACCTATGTAATCGTCCCAAACTCAGATGCTTACACACTACCATAAAAGCACAATAACAGCCAGGACAATATGTCTCCAACAGAGCCCAGCTAGTCTACTATAGCACGCAGGCCCTGAATATTCCAACATAGCTGAAACACTATAACAAAACAAAACAAGAAAACAAACAAAATCTTTAAACCAAGTATATGAATGTGGTAGAGGTCCTTAAAGAGAGTTATACATTCCACTTAAAAATCTAGGAAAACACAGTATGAGGAAATGAGAGGGAAAATCTCTTAATGAAAGCCAAGAAAATGCCAACCAACAGTTGAAAGAAATGAATAAAACTCTCCAAGACCTGAAGATGGAAATAGAAGCAATAAAGCAAACACAAACTGAGGAAGTTCTGGAAGTGAAAAAAAAAATAGGAATTAGAACAGGAACTACAGAGGAAAGCTTCACCAACAGAATACAAGAGATAGAAGAGAGAATCTTAGGCTTAGATATAATAAAATAAATTAATACATTGCTTTAAAAATGCTAAATCTAAAATTCTCCTGAGATGAAGTATCCAGAAATTTAGTACATTATGGAAGAGCAAACCTAGATTAATAGGAGTAGAGGAAGGAGAATTCAAGCTCAGGGGCCCAGAAAATGTTTTCAACAAAATCATAGAAGAAAAATTTCCTAACCTAAAGAAGGAGATGCTGCCGGGCAGTGGTTGGCACACACCTTTAATCCCAGCACTTGGGAGGCAGAGGCAGGTGGATTTCTGAGTTTGAGGCCATCCTGGTTTACAGAGTGAGTTCTAGGACAAACCCTGTCTCAAAAACCAAAACCAACCAAACAAACAAACAAAACAAAAAAGGAGATGCCTATAACGGTACAAGAAGCATACAGACCACAAAAATACAGATTGGACCAGAAAAGAAAGTCCCCTTGCCACAAAATAGTCAGAATATTATAAATATACAGAACAAAGAGAGGAATATTAAAATCTGCAAAGGGGAAAATACCGAGTACCATATAAAGGCAGACCTATTATAATTACACATGACTTCTTAGTGGAGACTCTAAAATCCAGAAAGGCCTAGATAGATGTGCTGCAGACTCTAAGAGACCACAGATTCCAGCCCATACCAGTAAATCAACAAACCTTCCAACAACCATAGATGGAGGAAATAAGATACTCCATGATAAAGTAAAACTTAAACAATATCTACCTACAAATCCAGACCTACAGAAGACACTAGAAAGAAAACTCCAACATAAGGAAGTGAATTACACACATGATAACACAGGGAATAAATAATCTCATACCAGCAAAATCAAAAGAAATGAAATACACACCCCCACCACCACAACTGCTACCAACAACAAAATAACAGGAATTGACAATCATTGATCATTGATAATTTCTCAATACCAATGGTCTCGATTCCCTAATAAGAAGACAAAAACTAACAAAATAGATGTGAAAACAGGATCCATCCCACTGCTGCATTCAAGAAAACAACTCAACATTAAGGATAGACATAACATCAGGGTAAAGGGTTGGAAAAAGATATTCCAAGCAAATGGACTTATGAAGCAAGCTACTACATCCACTTTCATATGTAACAAAATAGACTTCAAGCCAAAACTAATCAAAGGAGAGGATTCTACATACTCATCAAGGGAAAAATCTACCCAAACGGTATTTCAATTCTCAACATCTATGCCCCAAACAAAAGGGCACCCACTTTTGTAAAAGAAACACTAGCATCCTTTAAGTCACATATTGACCCTCACACACTGACAACTAGAGACTTCAACACCCCTCTCTCATCAATGGACAGATTATACAGACAAAAATTAGACAAAGACATACTGGAGCTAACAGACACTATAAAACAAATGGGCTTATCAGATATCTACAGAATATTTCACCCAAACTCAAATGAATATACCTTCTTCTCAACATCTCACAGAACTTCTCCAAAATTGACCACATACTCAGTCATAAAGAAATTTTCAACATAAATGTAAAGATACAAGGAAATTGAGACAACTTTCTGCATTCTATCAGAGCACCACAGATTAAAGCAAGTTACCACAACAACAGAAACAACAGAAAAGTTAAAAACATCAGAAACTGAACAATTCTCTACTCAATGAAAAATGTGTCAAGACATAAAGAAAGAAATGAAAGACTTTCTAGAATTCAATGAAAATAAATACACAGTGTACC
>NW_022196906.1:91688696-91689188 GCF_008632895.1 Mastomys coucha | reverse complement strand
AAGTAGGCTTCATCTCAGAGATGTAGAGATGGTTCAGTATATGAAAATAAGTAAATGAAATCTACCATATTGAAAAAAAACTGAAAGAGGCCCAGGATCAGAGGTGAGGAGGACATAACATCTGTCCCAACACCGGGAGTAACTGGGACCAGTGGGACCAGGCACACAGGAACTTCGCCAGCCCAGTGACTCAGGTTCCTTTCTGTCCCACAACACCCAGAGGAAGCTCCACTCCCAGGTGCTCTAACATGCCCAGCATCAGAGGTGAGGAGGACAAACCATCTATCTGAATACCAGGAGTAACTGGGACCAGTGGGACCAGGCACACAGAAATCCCCTGAGCAGACCTTAGGCACAAACTCTGCAGTCATTCCCAAAACACCGAGAGGAAGCTCCACTCCCAGGTGCTCTAAAAAGCCCAAGGACACAGGATCCCAGAATCACAGGATCACAGAGACAGCTTGACTCTGAGGAGTTCTGACACAATCAGGA
>NW_022196906.1:91670559-91684521 GCF_008632895.1 Mastomys coucha | reverse complement strand
AAAAAAAAAAGAAAAAAAAAAAGACTAGCTATTTTCCCCACTGTATATGCACCTAAAGAAGAGCTCACTTAACCACTGGCACAGTTGATGCCAAGTGTACGGTGTCTCTAAGGATCTGCAGAGCTCACCTGGGAAGCTCAAAAGTATCTAAAATAAAATCTCTTGTCTCTAAAAAAATAAATAAATAAAAATAAAAATAAAAAAAAATGGGTATAATATTTTCAACACCAGGCCTCTAATTTTCCCCCATCACAGTAACCTCAGATCTGAAATATATCCTAAACAATACCAAGGATTTTATGTCAAATTCTGCAATGTAAAAATTTTGTTTTAGTCTTGATTTATTTTCTTTTCTTCACAGTGTATTTTCAACTCTTTAACTATTCTCATGAATCAATTCCCATTTGTGTTTATAATCCCAATAACTTCTTTCATATAGACTGTTACTTTTGACCATGATTATTTTCTACCTGGTTAATTTGCAATAGCCTCATCAATGGTCTATTTACTTATATTATAATCCTTATTTAATCTATTATTAATAAAATAATAAGAGTATGAGACTGAAGTCAGGTAGTGTTTTCTCTCAATAGAAAACCTGCATGTGGTGTCTGATGTCAGAACAAAAATAATTGTGTGGCAGAATGTCACATTAGCTCACAATAGCCATGATGATGCACTCTTTTCGTTCAGTAGCTCCAGCTTCATTCATGACTTCTTACTTCTCTACATTCAATATTCTTGTGGAAAATAATAATTTCCCAGGTGTCAATTTCTTTACTTTTGGAACTTTCCTTCCCAACATATTTGCACTAAAAGTAGCTCATATTTTTAAATCAGTATCAATTTAGTGAGATAACTAATAATCAAAGTAAAGTAAGTTTTCCTTGACACTCCTTTTAGTAGTATGTCAATGTTTTTCTATGTTTTCTTCTGCTGTATTTTTTTTCTTATTAGAGTATTAAATTTAGGTGTTTGTTATCTTTTTTATTTGATATTTTCTTTATTTACATTTCAAATATTTCCCCTGTCCAGGTCTCCCCTTCAGAACTCCCCTATCCCATCCTTCCTCCCCCTGCCACTACGAGGGTGCTCCACTACCCACCCACCCACTCCTGTCGTCCCATGCCCTGGCATTCCACTACACTGGAACATTGAACACCCTCAAGCCCAAGGGCCATTCCTCCCACTGATGTTCAAAAAGGACATCCTCTGCCACATATGTGGCCAGAGCCATAGGTCCTTCCATGTGTACTCTTTGGTTGGTGGTCCAGTCCCCAGGAGCTCCTGGGGGTCTGGCCAGTGGATACTGTTGCTCCACCATGGGGCTACAAACCCCCTCAGCTCTCTTAAATTTCATTTTTAAAAATATTTTAAAATTACTTTTGTTGTTATTTTGCTGGGTTACACTGCGCAACTATTGGGATATATGAGTCTGCTTGATGTACAAATAACACCAAGAATGAGATAGCACTTAGAACATAGTTGGAATTTGAAAAGTATTTTTTGGAAAAGATGTGACAATACATTGGTTATACAGGCACTTTTCATACGACAGTTAAAGCTGCACCTTACTTTCAATGTAAATTGCTTTGAAGAAAGTAGGCTGGCTTTATTGTATGTTCCTCAGTACACATGTCTTTTCTTCCTACTTAGAGTGAAAAATCACTATATACATTGGAAATATGTGAAATATTATTTTATTAGGTGGGGAAATCAAGAAAACCATCATGTAAAATCATGCAAAGAGAAATACTTTTTGCATGAGAGGAAAGAACTGTTATTTCCTGGGAATTCTGAAAATGATATTTTCAGATCTTTGGAGGTAAATTTCTCCTATATTTGAAATTTCTTAAATACAAGCAAGCAAGCAAACAGAAAGAGAGGTCATCAGCTGTGAGAAGCAGCACTTTGGCAGCTTCATCACAATTTCTAAAGGACTCTCATGAATGGCTTCCAAGGTGGATTGTTTTATGTTTGTTTGTTTCTTTCTTTGTTTTATCTTCCTATTTTTTTTTTTTTTGGTGGGCAGAGAGTTTGTTACAGAAGCCTTCAATATCTCCCATTCTCATTTATGAGTCTGCAGTCATCAATACCATTGCAAAAGCTTCTTCCTTACCCCTAACAGCCTTGTCAGCATGCATTGTGGACTTCCACATGGTTTCTAGAGGCAGCATTGACCAGGAATGTGGCTTCTGGCAAGACTGAATTGTCTTCAAAGTTCTGGCAATACAAATTGGATTTTTTGTATATAATGTAGCCTCATTCCCAAATAATAAAAACATTATGTTGAAAACAACATCCTGATTAAAAAATAATGATCTACATGAAAAAAACTGAAAGAAAAGAAAAACCACATGATTATCTTATTAGATGCAGAAAAAGTCTTTGACAAAATCCAACACTGTTCTATGTCCCTATCGCCCTAGAACACAAGGGAGTTTATAACAACTTCATAACCACCATTAACTTAAATGACGAGAAAACTAAAACAATTCTACTAAAATCAGGAACAAGACAAGGTTATCCATTCTTTCTATATTTATTTAATATAGCACTTGAAGTTTTAGCTGTAGTAATAAAGCAACTAAAGGAGATCAAGGGGATGCAAATTGTAAAGAAAGAAGTCAAGGTGTTATTATTTGCAGATAGTATGATAGTATACATAAGTGGCCCTAAAAATCCCATCAGGGAACAGCTACAGCTGATAAACAATTTCAGCAAAGTGGCTGGATACAAGATTAACTATAAAAATAAAATCATAAGCCCTTCTACTAATACAAATGACAAATGGACTGAGAAAGATATCAGAAAAATAAGACCTTTCATGATATCCCCAAAATAATATAAAATATGTTGTGGTAACTCTAACCAAGCAAGTAAAAGACTTGCATGTTAAAAACTTCAAGTGTTGGACTGGGCGTGGTGGCACACGCCTTTAATTCCAGCACTTGGGAGGCAGAGGCCGGCGGATTTCTGAGTTCGAGGCCAGCCTGGTCTACAGAGTGAGTTCCAGGACAGCCAGGGCTACACAGAGAAACCCTGTCTTGAAGAACCAACCAACCAACCAAACAAACAAACAAACAAACTTCAAGTGTTTGAAGAATGAGCTTGAAGAAGATGTCAGAAGACATGAGCATCTCTCATGCTTATGTCTTGTTAGAATTAGCAGAGTAAAAATGTCCATCCTACCAAAAGCCATTTACAGATTGAATGCAATCTCCACCAAAATTCCAACACAACTATTTACAGGCCTTGAAACATCCTGGAATTCATAACGATGATCCTAATGAGGACTCTAATAATGAGAAATAAGGGGTTTCAACTGGCCATCTCTTGTAGCCAGCTGAGGCTCCCAGGGGTGGGACTAGGGTGCACTACCAGTCTTTAAAAAAATCAAGAAAATGATTCCTAATGATCTACTCTGCTCTACTCATAGATGAGTGCCTTATCCAGTCTCCATCAGAGAGTCTTCCTCAAGCAGCCGATAGGAATAGGTGCAGAGACCCACAGCCAGACATCATTCAGGGAGAAAGTCGAAATTGAGTTCTTCATCAAAACCCTCCCCTCAGAGCTCAGAGAATCCCAAAGAAGAGGAGGCAGAAAGACTATACAGTCAGAGAGGATGAATGAACTGAGGCACTTATGAACACGCAGAGACCGAAGCAGCAAGTACAAGGCTGACGTGGGTCTGCACCAGGCCTTCTGTATGTATGTTATAGCTATTAGCTTAGAATGTTTGTGAGACTCCAGACTGTGAGAACAAGTGGGCCTCTGACTCTTTTGCCTGCTCATGGAACTCTCTTTCTCCTGTTGGGTTGCCATGTCCAACTTTGATATGATAGTTTTTTATTTCATCTTTTTATATTTTATTTTGTTATGTTTGTTATCCCTTAGGAGCATGTTCTTTTTACAACGAGACAGACAGAGGGAGTGGATCTGGAGGGGAGGGGAGGTGGAGATGAACTGGAGGGAGTTGAGGGAGGGGAAACTATAATCAGGATATATTGTCTGAGAAAAGAATATTTTCAATAAAAGGGGAAAATCCTTCCCCATTTATTAAGGTAATTTTATATTATTACCAAAGAGTTTACATTCTGGTCTCTGACAGAAATAAGTGCTGTGTAAGCCTGCACTTGGTCTCATTACAGGAATCACTTTTTGTGTCTGCCTAAATTCTGTCACTCCGAGTTAGCTGCAAAATCTCATCTGTGTAATGGGGACACACAAAGACTGCAGGCGTATCGGTAAGACAAAACCCTAAGAGAAATGAAGGGTGGGGGGTAAAGCAAGAGTAATTGAAGCAGAATTTATGTCAAAATATTAGCTCAGTAGAATGGCCAAGCCAGCTTTGTAGAGATATCCAGCTCTCACAGAGTCATGATCAAGAAAGGGTTCCCTAATCAAGGACTTAGTGAGGACACATAGACTTCATTGAAGCAAGCCCAGCCCACACACAGAGAGGAGGCACTATTCTCTTCTCCATGTTCCATTCCTACAAGAACTTGGGAGAACTGGTGTTTGAAGGGGTTCTCTTCCAGCCTCTCCTATTTGCATAGCTGTGTCCTTGTGGCCCACAGCGACTGCCCAACCAATCCACGTTTTCCCTACAGACACTTAGCACTTTGTCTTTGATGGTTGATGTAAGTGTCTGAATTCCCCACTAGTGCAGTTTTGGCAGGGATTCCCATGCCTCCCCTGGGTCATGCATTGTCTAGTGCACGTGGACTCATTCAGAGAATCCACTGAAACTGCACACTCCTGTCTCTCAACTGTGTGCCTGGTGCTAGGTAGTGCCTGGGACTGAGGGGTCTCCCAGGATACCAAGTCTGGGAAAATCTGGAGAAAGCTAAGATGTGCTGGTCACCATATTTAATGAACCTGAGCCTTCTCTCACACTGTAGAGCTGTAATCAATGACAGCTCTCCACTTTTGAGGATGTCACCCTGTTTTTACACTCCTGCTTCCTCTAATGACCATTTGTGGGATGGAGCTTGGGTGGCAACATTGAGCTATAACAGAAAGCCAACTCCCCTCCGTGACTCAGTGGCAGAGGAGACCTCCCAAGCTACTGCTTACTACTGTCTGCGGAGTCCTGTCTGAAAGGCTGCGATTTGGGACACCATGCGTAGAAGTCACATTGCTTTCTGAGTTAGACTGGCATCTCTGTTCCCTCTGTACAAAGCCCATGATTCTCTCTCTTGACTTAGATGTATCTCACACCAAATATTTGGAGACTGGTCAGGGAGCTCCATCATTTCCTCAGTTTCTATGGCTCCCATAGTGCCCTGGGGTGTTTTGAGTTTTATTTCCTTGAGTGAGTGTTTAGAGGACTCCAGTCTGCTGCCACGGTGCCTAAAACCATATGGAACTTTCCAGCAGCTTGGCTAGGTAGAAGCAGTCTGTGGGGATTTACAGTATCAGCAGGGCACAGTCATGCGGGGGGGCAGGAGGGGTTATATCAGTGCCTATGGACTTGGCAGGGCTCGGTAATGTGCTGATACCATCAGGTCCAGGACAGAGGTAATCTGTTTGCAGTTTCAATTGTGCCAACTGTACTTTCTTTATTTGTATTCTGTGTGGCAGAGCTACTCACAAGAAACATATTTTAAAAATACCATTACAATAAAATTTGTTAAACTGAGTATAAACCTTATATCAGCAATCTTTCCTGAAGACTTTTCTTCTCTCTGTTTTTAACTGAAACATTATTTCATAGTCGCCTGGTTCCGGACCTTGGGTCACAAGCTAATAATAGTGATTCTACCTTGAATTGAACCAGGCTGTTGTATGCTGTGGGCCGTGGCAGGTCTCCCATTCCCATGGCCCAAGCAAGAAGCCCTGCATCTTCATTACAGAGCTTTCATCTCCACTTTATCTTGTGTCATCAAGTGTGATCAGAGGACCAGAGGGGGCTGCGTATCTTGGAAGGAGATTTCAGTCACAAAAATGTTTGGTTTAATAGTCTTGGGTGAGCCCTGTGTCTTTCACATGGGAGCGTTGCTCTGCACACATGCTACTTGCCCAAGAAGGGTGTCGTTGAGAAGAGAGCTGTCTTAGGGATGGAGCAGGTGGTCCTCAGCTTTTCAACTGCAGCTCCCTGGAGTGGAACTAGCTTCTCTCCTGGATCTTTTCAGAGATTGCACCTTTCAGGTTAGAGTTTGTAAGTTGAGGATTCAGAACTGGGTGCACCTGTTTGTAGGCACATCGGCTAGAGTGGGCTTCAGAAGTTACTTGAGCAGCAACTCAGTCTCATCGTGTCTCTGAAATGGAGATGGCATTTCCTGAGAGTGCCATCCACCACTTTTCCACTGAAGATGGAAAAGTGGGTCCCAAGGTCATTTCCATGGCTGGCTTGACTGGCAGTGAAACATTTCAGCTATCTCTGAAGCCCCTGTGCTCTGAGGATATACATGAGAGCCTGTAGTAGTGCCGGAAGGTGAACCTGTGGCAACAGGAGGACCAGTACAACCAAGCACTGATAGCCAGGATGTAGGGACCACCTCAGGCTCTTGTGGTAGGATGTTGGCTCCTGTAGTCTGGATAGCACCTGCCCCATGCCACTTTCTTTCACTGTTTGCATGGTCTTTCCAAACCTTCCTCATCCAGTCCTCTGAGAAGCACAGCACTCCTAATACATAGGTGTCAAAAGGAAGATCATTTTGTGGAAGAATGTAGTCATTCCTAGGGTAGTTGGAACTTAATGACAGACAGATACAGCTGTGCCATTTGCCATCTGTTTTTCAAAGAGCCCTTGGAAGTCTGGCCTTCACACACTTGTCCTCTGAGAGTCTAGAAATGGATCGTTGACCCCAATTTGTTGACTCTGGACTGGTGTGGCAGGGAGCCTCCCAGAGGGCAGCAATTAGCAGACCTGTGGAACTGGCTTTATATCCCAGAGACACACGCCATTGGGGACGAACCTTAGCACCAAACAGAGTATATGTCCAGGGTGGGCAGAGTCCTCTTTTTAAAATACTATTTTTATTCCCAGGACCTTAACTATGGTTTCACTGCTGGGCTACCAGTCCTGGCCCTTTCTGTGATATATAAGTTGTTCATCCTTTCAGAGAATCGTCTCTGCCTTCGTCAAGTTCCTGGTCGGGGAGGAGCATCATAAATGCTCCAAGAGGGCTTGCTGTTTTTGGAGGAGCCTAACAAGATCCTAAGGGATGAGAGATTCTCCTGAAGGGCAAGTTTCTGGACTGCAGATAGAAATGTTCCCAGTGAAAAAAAATATGACGGCGTCGCTGAAAGGGAAAGATATATTCAGGTTTAAGGAGGTAGAGATGGGGTGGCGTATCTGAGTAGCCGAAGTTCATTTGCAACAGTTGTAGGGAAGGAGCATGCAGAGGTTGTGAGCTCTGAAGGGAGCCATCGTGGATACTGGAAGGGAAAGCAATTGTGCGGGGGAAGAACACAGGAGTCTATTCTGAAGAAAATAGGGATTCATGGAATGACTTATGAAGAGGAAAGATAGGGTCGTACTCTCTGCGGAGGGTGTGTAGGTGCAGAGTAGATACAGTGTCAGTCTTAATTGGGAAATGACAGAGATTGGTGATTGGTAAAGCATGCTAACAGGCTGAGGAAGATGATGAGGGTAAAGGGGCTTGCTGCACAAACGTGAGGACCTGAGTTCAAATACCCAGAGCCTACATAAAAAAGACAGGTGTAACTGGGGTGCCTCAAACCCTGGCCTTAGGAGAGTGATGAGGAAGGGGCATTGTTAGAGCATGCTGGCCACCAGCCTAGCACCAGGTTCAGTAAGAGACTCTCTCTCAAGGAAATAATGTGGAGAATAATAGAGCAAGACAGCTGAGGTCCTCCTCTAGCCTCTGTGCATACACATGGAAATGTACCAGATATGTTCATGTGCATAACACACACACACACACACACACACACACACACACACAAACACACACACTCACACAAGATCATCTAAATGTTCAGATCAAGTTTCTGAAAGATTAGTGGCACAGGATTTCTATTAGATATTCTGGAAATATTTTATTTTTTATTAAAAATGAAAATATAATTATACCACTTTCTTCTCCCCCTTTTCCCTTCATGGCTCCCTTCTCAAATTTATGGCCTCTTTTTCTTTGAATCTATATCTATACCTATATCTATAACAGTATAGATACAGATATAGATATATGCATGTGTGTACCCACACATATGTGAATAAATATATAAATAAAATCTACTGAATCCATCATTGTGGCTTCGGTACATATGATTTTCAGGGCTGGCCATTTTGTAGCACTTTGCATTGGTTGAACAATGGGGGTTCATCCCTGGGAGAGGCTAGTTCTCCCTCTCTCTGCATTTAGTTGCCTTTAGTTACTGTCTGGAGTGGGACCCTGGGAGATTTCTTCCTTCAGCATCAATGTAGCTGTTTTGTTTAAGTCTTATATATGTAGCTGTGTTATTGGGGCATCATGGATGTCATTTCCAGAGGCATTATCTCACAGGTGACTTGGTGATCTTCTGGCTCATACAATTTTTCCAAATCCTCTTCCTCAAAGCTCCTCGAGCCTCAGATGCAAGAGTTGTAGTATATATGTACCTGTTGGGGCTGGGCTCCCCAGGATCCACTTGTTTCTGTTATAACCAGTTGTGATTTTCTCTAGCAGCCTCCGATTGCTGTAAAGAGAAGCTTTTTTCATGAGAGGTGAAAGTTCCACTCATCTGTGTTCATATGGATATGTTTTAGAATACAGGTAGGAAGTGTGCTGGTCTGGTAAAGTGGTCAGTTTGGGTTCTCTTCTAAGACTCTTGACCTCACTAGCCCTAGGCAGTTTTCCCTCCAATCAAGTGGACCATAAATTTAATTAGATAGTTATTGCTTACAATTGGTAAGCAAGATGTGGATGCTGCTAGTAGAACTTTAGAGAGATCTTGACTTGTTGTTCATTGTTGTAGTTCATAGATATTACAGATAGATAGGACTATTGGCAGCTTATATAGTCCTTTATGGTACTATGAAAGTTAAATATCATAGAAGAAGGCTTTCAGGTCCAGTGCCAGCATGAATCCTTTGATTTCTCTGTCTGAAGTGTACATAAAGTCGACCAAGGGCAATAGCAATGGCCTATGTTATTTGAGGCATCAATTTAAACTACCCTGGCCAACAACTTGAAAGAATACTTCTCATGTCTGTTACTATTATTTCTTTTAGATAATCTATGCTGCTTGTAGGGAGCATTGTCATCCCCAAACACACACACAAACACATACACATATGAATGTATACATTATATGCATGTATATATTATATGTATATATGTATGTACACACATATATATATATATATATATATATGTATATATCATATATGTGTCTGTGGGTGCTGTGTGTGTTGTATATAGTTTTAGGTATATATAAAATAATTGTTGTTTAGGTATATATAAAATAATAAGGATCCTTGAGAATCTTTACCAAACATCCTCAATATTATTTGTTCTTCCTCCCTCCCTCCTCCATCCATCTCTTCCTGACCTTTTGTATTAACTTCCCTCCACTATCCCCAGTTAAAGTCCCTCCCCCATTTAACACATATTTGATTTATTTTGAGATTGCATTTTTCTGCTATCATGTCCTTTTATTTGTTTTCTAGAATATAATTATTGTAAGTATTTTGATATTAGAATCACTCACACTTATAATGATATAATTCTTCTTATAAGTTTCAGTACTTTGATCTTCTATCCTGGCATGTCTGGTAACTTCTATTGAACTGCAATAATTCATTCAAAATGTTAAGATGAGATTAAGTTATTATTGACTCCTCCTCCTCTTCTATTTGGGCTTAGGTCTTTAATGAAAACCATAAACAATATCACATTCAAAACAGCATTTTGCTCATTTTTGACTTAGTGTTGGGGATGCCTGTGTCTTAGGGTTTTATTGCTGTGAAGAGATCCTTCAACTCTTATGAAGGAAAACAGTTAATTAGTGCTGGCTTACGATTCAGAGGTTTATTTCATTATCATCATGGTGGGAAGCATGGTGGCATATAGGCAGACATGGTGCTGGAGAAAAAGCTATGAATCTACATCTGGCAGGCAGCAGGAAGAGACAGTGAACCACTAGGCCTGGCTTGAGCTTCTGAAACCTTAAAGGCCACCCTCAACTGGCACACTTGCTCCAACAAGACAACACCCACTTCAAGGAGTCCATACCTCCTAATGGTGCCACTCCCTAAGGTCATATGGGGGTCATTTTGATTCAAACCAGCACAGGAAAGAACCAGAAACACAAACAGATCCACTCAATCATAGAATGGAAAACAATTGGCTAAGGCCAGTTTCTTCCTCATCCAGCTACATGTTGGAGATCTCATCCCAGATGGAAAACAAGCATGCTCATGGCAGAGCTTTCTTCCACAATCCTCTCCTGTCCCAGAAAGTATGTGGAGTGTGGCTTCAGAAATGTCTTCTTGTACTTGCACTGCTGGGTTGGCTTTGAATTAAGTCCACAGGATACAAGTCTTCAGCTATTTCCACCCTGGTATTATATACAGCAGAAAGGCAGGGCTGAATTCAGTGTTGGCGGTGATTCTCAATAGGATAGAAGTACAGAGGGAACCTGAAAAGCCTTAGTCTCACACTAGACGTCTCAGCACGTTATAGGTAAACCATTTCACATTGCCAGTCTCCCAAGGAGGTCAGAACTAGAGTGAATCTTTGCAAGGAAATAAGGTGTAGGGAAACCACTTTGATCAGCGAGACTTGTCTTTCATTTTCCTGTCCCTGAAATCATACACCTTTCTGGGACATAACCAGATGGCTGGCTTTCTGTGTAAGATGGATTTAAATATGTGAGTTCAGGCTTTGAATGACTGTGTGATGATTCAGTTTTCACGTCTACTTCCTTTTTTCCAGCAAGTAAATATGTGAAACTCCAGTTTAACCATGGGCTGCGATACTTCTCCAATTCACACAAGTGCTGCGACTCTTCTCCAGTTCACACCGTGCCCGTGACTCTCTTTTCCAACTCATACCATATTGTGTGACTCTCTTCTTCAGCTCAGACTATATGCTGTGACTCTCTTCTCCAATTCACACCATCTGCTATTACTGACTCCCTTTAGCCTTTGCATTGCACAAATAGTATTTTTATTCAAGGCGCAATTTTTTTTTTAATCTTTGAGTCTGAAGAATTAAAAACAGTATTCTTTGATACCAGCACAATGCTGGAGATGAGTAAGAACACAGGCAATGGGATGACAGGTGTTTTTTGCATATGAATGGTATTATTAAGATTTCAAAATTATTTATGTTAATATTTTCAGATGATAATTGAAATAAAAAAGTAAAATAATTCAACTGATTGAGCCTCTGATGACCCTGTGGATATGATATTTGACTTCAATTGAAATGTCTCAGCCACAGAGCCCCGTAGGGCCATGGGTCATGGTTCTGTCTCAGTCCCATATCTTCCTCTGTTCTTTGTGGCATTCTCAACTCTCCAAGTGAGAAATTCACCTGGCTAAGATTCCTACAACCCTGAAATTTCCAGGATTTTCATGCAAAGAGGTAAAAGACAGAAGGGGGAAAGCAAAAGGCTCTGGGGCGGGCAAACATGCAGATGAGACCTTGCTGGCTTGTGGATGCACAGACAGAGGACAAGATTGGGGGAAAGCCAGGGTGGCTGCTTGCCACCCGCATCCACAGGACCTGTGTTTCCAGAAAAGGCAAGAGTCTCTGGCTCTTATTTTGGATTCTGACACAACAGAAGCAATTGCATCAGGGCACCCTGCTTGCCCTGAGCTATCCTTGGGGCCCAACTGAGAATGGGCTGAAGAGATAGAACGCAACAATGACTAACTCAACTCAGAGCAGGAAGACACCATGAAGATCTGGGAGAGAAGCTGGAAGAACGGAAGGAGTCTTAGGCAACACTAAAGGTTCCAACACACACACACACACACACACACACACACACACACACACACACACGAAGGCAGATTTTCCATAAGGTGAAAGCCGAAACTGTAGAACATTTCTGAGGAGTCTGGATTAGATTGGGAAAAAAATGTCTTGAAATCTCAACTCTTTTACTTACATATGACCTTGGGGGTGACACTCATACTCTCCAAACCTGTGCTTTTGGGTTTGTGAAATGAAGATCCTGACACGGACTTTGCTACATTATTAGCAAATTAAAGGAAACAATGATGTGGAAAGTCATTTGGCCTGGTGCCCAAGCTTAGTACGAATGCCACAGATCACACTTCTCTTTTAAGGGGAGAGAAAGCCTTGCTTCCAGCTGCCCAAGGATGGACTCCTTAACAAAGACCTGACGCTCCATTAGTGCTGGAGATGGAGTTTGATGGGGTTGGATGCAGGGCTTGGGGTGGGCAGTACTGTGATGGGAAGAGGTGTGAACAGAACTGGAGGAAGTGGGCTGAACAGGAAAGAAGTCTGAGGTGAGGAGTGGCAGCTTCCTCAGAGCAGCCCAGCAAAGGAAAGGACAACCCAGAGATAGTCTACAGCTGACCCATGAGGACCCCTGCAACCCTAGTTGGTTGGGGTCCTCTCGGAGGAGGTGGAGCAGACTCAGGCAAGCCAGGCATTTATCTGTACAACTGAAGGAGCAGGCCAGATTGAGGAGCAAAGGTAGGCTTCAGTGGAATCAGCAGGCCCGGGCCTTAGCCCGTAGCAGCCAGCTGTGTGCCTGTGGGTTTCTGAGACCTGGCTCGGAAGGGAGATGCTGAAACCAGAGGGCAGGCTGCTTGCTAGGAAAGCCCAGGGCAGAGTCTGGGTCCAAGTTATTTTCTTAGTTACAGTTTCTCACCAGAAAATGGCAAGCGTAACAACTAATCCTAGGGAAAAGACTTATCAGAAAAATACCCAAGGCTCACCTATCGCAGTGATTGCCTGGTAACATCCTCTGTGTCATGACAGATGCTTCCACGCATTCTTTATCTCCACGAAATGCCCTGCTTTAAAAAATGGGGCTCAAAATGGTAAAGGGCAGTAATACCACAGCCTGTTGAATTCCATGAATGTGGAATCGCCAACCATGGGTTTGAGATCATCCAGTCTCTGAGTGTTGCCGTGATCCTCCCGAGAGTCCTGTGTGTGAAGAAGGAAGAATATTCTGCCTTGGGTGATTGACCAGGTACAATTGCAGCTAGTATGGCCTCATGGGTCTGTGTTCTTGGATGGACCAGGTGGGTGGGAAGCAGGAGAGATACTTCCAATGTTACTATGTGTCTGCTCCAGTATCTAGCCCAGGGCCAGGTCCTTAAGAAGTATCTTTTGCATCATTGTTGCAGGAGAGGTGGCTAAAGGAGAGAAAGGAAAAATTACAGCATGTCTACATGATGATGTATTGTCCCTGGGAATCACTTAATTTCCCCACTCTCCTTGTGTGGTAGGTAGCCATCTTCACCATCACCATCACCTTTACCAGTAAAGAGCTGAGATAAACAGAGGCTCAGGAGAGTTAAGTAAGCAGCTGCAAGCCTAGATTGTCAATAAAACACAGCATCTTTAGTTAAATTAGAATTTCAGATTAAACAATGAAGCTCTTTTAGTATAGTATGTTTTAAATATTGCACGAGAGTATTTGTACTAAAAATTATTTCTTCCTTATTTGAAATTCAAATTTAACTCAGTGTCCTATATTTTTATCCACTAAATCTGGTATCTATACTCAGGTACCAAGCTGAATGCAGCTTGAAGCCGAGTCCTCCAAATACCACAGGACACACTTCAAATGGACCAAGAATCATCTCCAAAGATCTACTAAAAAATGACTTAGCTTTTTGTCTGGGTCTCAGACTGCTTGAGTTTTCTACTTCTTTTGAGTCTATTTTAGCATTTCATATTTTCTGAAAAAGCCACCCACTGCATCTAGATTTTGAAAATAATTGCTATAGTGTGTTGTCTTAATTCTAAACCTTCTTACTAATTTTAATTTTATCTTTTTTTTTTCATTCCTGTTGAA
>NW_022196906.1:91667439-91670549 GCF_008632895.1 Mastomys coucha | reverse complement strand
TGGGCTTTTGGTTGTTCCAAATTAAGAAAAAAGATTTTTCTTTTATAAAGTATAAGCAAAGGGTTTTTCTGTTTAAATTATTCTGTTGTTACTGTTACTAGTTCATGATCTTGGGTTGGACGATTTGTTATTTAAAAATCTTTCTGTAGTAAGGTTATATGTATTCTACAAAGCATCCAATTCAGGAGATGTTCTTGGAAGTTTTAATATGCAGCCTCCTCAACTTTTATTTTTAGCTAAAATTCCAATCTTTACTCTTTCTTTAAAGATTATTAGAAGATAAGTTTTCAAAAATGTGAAGTGGGATTTTTGTTTGTTTTTCTTTTATGGACAAATATTTTCTTGAAATTTTCTCATCTTACTGTATGCTTTCTATTTTTTCTGGAAAAAAATGTAATTTTTTTCTGTGTACACTGCCAAAGTTCTAAAGACATACACAACAATATGTATCTTCTCTTTATTGATATGATCTATGCATATGAAGGCATTAAGTTTGTTAATTAGTGCTGAAATCTCTCCACATGTTTACTTTACTTTATGTATTAAGCTTGATTGTTTCTGAAAGAAGCATATTAGAGTGAATTAATATTTGAGGGGAGCAGTATTAGGAATCAAATTGGGCCTCACATATGTTAGGTGTGTCGTCAATGATCTACACTCTCAGCTGTGTATTACAAAATCCCTCTGCCCCTTAAGCCAGGGTTTGACTATGTAGCTCTGACTGGCCTTGAACTCACAGAGCTCCACCTGCCCTTGCCTCTGAGCACTGAGATTAAAGGCTCTAGAGTTTCTGAATGGTGATAATGGACTGAACCTCTGAAACTGTAAGCCAGCCCCAATTAAATGCTGTCCTTTATGAGAGTTACCTTGGTGGTGGTGTTCGTTCATAGCAAGACACACTGCTATTGGTGGAGGATCCAATGCCGCTAACACCCTCATTTCAGACTTTTTGGACCCAGAACTGGAAGAATTCATGTGTGTTGTTTCAAGTCACCAGTTTGCAGTGGCAGCAGCAGGAGATAAATCCCGCCCTGCTTGTGTACTTGCCTGGAGAATGCCCAGCTATTTAAAACTGTGTATTCCTTGCTTCTACCCAGGGTGCCAAACATTCCAGGGAAACCCAGCTGAGCTCTGGGGACTCTACACTTTCCAGACGTTTCTCCTGCTCAGATGGCAGCCATTCTGTCTCCACAGCTGGCCGTTCCTCACCAGCCAGCACTCAGGGTGCCAAAGAGACAAGGGCTCAGCTGTCTTCTCTGTCACACTCTCCCCTCGAGACAGCCAATGTAGTCTCTCACCATCTCCTGAAACATACACATTGATGCGCCTCCTTCCCTCTACCTCAAATTCACCCCGGGAAGTCCAGACATCCTGTCTTTCTCAAAGCTCCCTGTGATGACTAACCAACGGACAGCTCTGATTTAACAGGAGCAGACCCAGATCTAGACTTCCTGCCTGACCTATTTGCTTCTGATATCTTCCTCAGTTGTTCTCAATAGATTACCTCAAGCTGTAAGTTATCCTCAATGCGCCTTTCTCCTGTTCCATTTCTAACACATCAGTTTTCCCTTCAAAATTGCCCCAAATGTGATCACTCACAGTCCCACAATTGTGTGTGTGTGTGTGTGTGTGTGTGTGTGTACCAGAGGAGCACCTCAGATGCCCGGCTCTATCACAATCTGCACTATTCTCTTGAAATGGGACCTCTCACTGAACCTGGAGCTCGCTATGTGGGTTATGCAGACCTGCCAGTAAGCTCCAGCTATCTGCCCGTCTTAGCTCTCTGACACACTGTCGTTACAGCCCGGACTGGTCTTTTTTTTTTTTTTTTTTTTTTAATAGTGGGCACTGAGCACTTGACCTCATATTTTGCACAAGTGCTCTCACCCACTGAGTCATGTCCTTAGTTCTCAGCACTGCATTTTCTAGGGCATCCCCCCTAAATCACAATCTCTCTTTTTTTATTGGGTACTTTATTTATTTACATTTCAAATGTTATCCCCTTTCCTGGTTTCCCTTCCACAAACCCCCTATCCCATCCTCCCTCTCCTTGCTTTTATGAGGGTGCTCCCTCACCCACCCACCATTTCTTGATTGATCAGTAACCTCATACCTAGAGCCTTACTGTAAATCCAACCTTGTTTCTTCTTGTACAGGTTGGTTTTGTGTGTCAGCCTGACACAAGCTGGAGTTATCACAGAGAAGGGAGCCTCCCTTGAAGAAATGCCTCCATGAGATCCAGCTGTAACGCATTTTCTCAATTAGTGATCAAGGGGAGGAGGGCCCAGCCCACTGAGGGTGATGCCATCCCTGAGCTAGTGGTCCTGGGTTCTATAAAAAAGCAGGCTGAACAAGCCAGAGGAAGTAATCCAGTAAGCAGCACCCCTCCATGGCCTCTGTATCAGCTCCTGCCTCCAAGTTCCTGCCCTGTGTGAGTTCCTGTCCTGACTTCTTTTGGTGATGAACAGCAATGTGGAAGTGTAAGCTGAACAAACCCTTTCCTCTCCAACTTGTTTCTTGGTCATGATGTTTGTGCAGGAATACAAACTCTGACTAAAACACTTCTCCCATGACCTCCTCTCCCTCTGTCCTTCCTGTTAACCTAGAAAGAAACTCAAATTGTGTTGTGGTGTCACAAGACCTTGCTAGCTTTTGATAGAGGATACTAAACACTGTGAACGATTTCCCAGTAACCAACCATGGCTCAAGCCATGTATTTACTTCCTGTTTATTCTTTTCAGTGCTGAGGTATGTGAACAGATTCATAGAATTGTTATACCCAACCATCCAGGAGTACAGACTGACTGTCTTCATCAACATGTAGCTCCCTTCCAAACTTACTCTACAGTGATTCATTACCATTTCACCGAACTAGAGAGGACAAGAAACCTAGGGAGAACTAAATATGGGTGTTTTATATGGGTAGTAGTAACTGTCACCTCTGGCTATATCATGCTGGCCAGACTCACAGCTGCATGCAATTCCAGGGAAACTGAGAAGTGAGATCCAGCTCTACATGCTGGAATAAAATTAGGTGGATGCAGATTTCTTTTTTTTTTTTTTATTTTAGATATTTTCTTTATTTACATGCAAATTTCTCCATTCCCAGT